>NW_028258147.1:23811742-24114772 GCF_053883595.1 Heterocephalus glaber
AAGTGGCACCTTTGGTCTTTATCAATTTGACTGTAAGATTGGCATCTATCTATTGAACCAAAATTTAATTGGAACTATTTTCTTCATTTGGCTTCTGATTTTATTCATTTATTTGGTATTATTGAGCTTAATTGTATGGCTTACCATTGTTACAGAAGGCAGAAAAGACCTCTTCTCAAGGGGCCATGGAGAGAGACTAACATGACAAAGTATCTGGCAATTACTCCATCAGCTCATTACAATTGTGTGTGATGTGAGAAGTATGCAGGGTGTTCTGATGGGGGACTAAAGAGAACTCTCTCTGATATGATAGCAATGAACCATGGGTCATTTTCCAGGTAACTGGGATTCACTTTTATTTTATTTTATTTTACTTTATTTTTTTCGGTAGCAGGGATTGAACTCAGGACCTTGCACTTGGGAGGTAGGCGCGGTGCTACTGAACTAAATCCATGGCCCTCACATTTATTTTAGAAGAAACTTCAAGGCCTGGAGTTATGCTAAAAATTTATAAGTTTGGCATCTTCAGCAGTCCATTTTTTGTCTAGGATAATTTTTAAATGTAAGAATTAGCTAGTATTTTATAGTTCAGTTTTCTAATTAAGTTTTTTTAAGAAAGAATATCTGGGGTATGAGTGTTTTCCTTGCACAGCAATAACACACAGACTTGAAGTCAATTCACATTTGTATTTTCAGATTTCTGTAAGAAAATATTAATTTTATTAATTAATTTAAGCACACTCAATTATAATAGAGTAACCTTCCTAAACATGTACGATTTAAGTATTTTTCAGTGCATGTTTGCCATAAAAATCTTCTGTCATTATTTTGAGCATAAAAGACTAACTTCTAGTAGCTTGTATTAGTCACTTTGTCTTCACTTCAATAAAATATCTCACAACCACAACTCAAAAGAGAAGAGCTTTATTTTGGCTCACATTTTCAGAGGGCTCAGTCTATACATGGTCAGGTTGCTCATGGCAGACACATAATGGTGGAAGAGCATAGTAGAGCAAAACTGCACAACCCCCAGCAGCCAGGAAGTAGAGAGAGAAGGGAGAGTAGGAGACAAGAATACACTTTCCTAGGTCATAGCCCCAGTGACACACTTCTTCCCATGAGGCCCCATGCTTAGCAGCACTTTCAGCTATGAACTTATCAAACAATTGATCTGTGGCCCCATGATTCAACAAACTTCCAGAAATCCCTCCTCTGAACATCTGAGAGCTTGGGGAGACATTTTAGATCTAAATGATGACATAGCTCCTGTCTGATTAAATCAGTCTCATTGCATAATTTCAACAATGAAAAACAATAATATATTAAATTTTTCTTAATTGCATTTGGGATTTAGACTCTGAGTTAATACAAGACAGATATATATTTTCAAATTCAAATGTCATGATAGGTACTTTGCTCCTAACTTGAGAGTTTAATTTAAATACATTTTTGTATGCTGTGTTCAGGGTGAAAAATTAGGATCATTAATTTGTTCAAAAACAGGAGGGAAAGGAAATAAATATAGATGATGTATGGAATTAATTATTAGCTTTTACAGAAATTAATAGATTTATTTTATTGAGAAGCATCTTAAGTTTTGTGATTTCAAAATTGAACACTTAGCAATTCTCTAAGAAAGAATTACTAGCTTTTTGAATATATGTATATTTCTCTTTGACATAAAAATGATATTAAAATATCATCAGTTATATATTGACAGATGCAACAAACCCACTGGCTTTTATAGGCTCATAAAGCATTTATATCAACACTCTAGAAAGACTGTTCCCCTAAATGTATTGTAAATCCCTTGTACTGTATTTATTTACATATGAACTTCATAATACAATAATGTGAGTATGCCAAATATCCTGTACTTACTTTCAAAGACAAAATTATTAGTTAATATAATATTTACAATAATTCTGTTTTCTATCTACAATTTGATTATACTATTTGTAAGGAACATAACATAATCAAAATTTAAATGTCCTTCTTGTTAAACAAACATTTAAGTTAAACATTTTTCATTTTAAGTTTGTGTAGACTAACACTTTTTTGTACAGAAGAAAATGTTTATACCTCAAGTTCTAAAATCTAGGCTATATCATGAGTCTAAACAAATTGATCCAAAATCTAGAATGATTCTGTTGTTTATTCAAGATGTGAACTTGGCAAATCAGCTCTCCTTCTCTGTCTCCTATTTTTCTCATCAGTAAATGACCATTGATTTAATCTAGTAGTTTTCACTGTTTAGCAGAAAAAGCTTCTTGGAGCCAAAATTTTATGAATATTATTATTCATAAATAATATCCTTAGTAATAAATATCCTTATTATAAATATATAATATGAATATCCTTATTAATAAAAACAAATAGTAAAAATAGAGCTATAAGAATAGAATCAGTAACGAGGGAGGAGGGGAGCAGTACACTTCGTAAGGAAGAAGAGAACCCCAGAATGTACCACCTTTCCTTCATGACCTGTTGAGGACAGTCTGGCATATCAAATTCCTCAAATCCATGGAACATGCTTAGAAAATCATGTAGTTATATGATCTTCAAGTTTCTTCACAATTCTAAAATATAATTCTCAATTTGTTAAAGCATTGAAAATTATATCATCTACTTAGAAAAAGAAATAATATAGGAAATATAAGTTCTCTATATTCTAAAAAGAGTTCCATGGTCAAAAGCCATTGATTTAAATATCATACTAAAACCATTGACTTAAATATTCCATAAAATAGCACTATAATATGAAATGGTTCAAATTTAGGAAATGAATACACTGAGTAAGCAAACCCCAAATAGCTTCTTTTTTTTTTTGTATTAAATTCTTTTATTGGTACATTGTAGGTATACAACACATTTACATTTCTCATTGGGAATTGTACCTTTACATAATGCATCTTGGTTCTTATTTTTTCCCCATTCCTAGCCCTCCCTTCACCCCCTCCATCCTTCCCGATTTACAAAGACTTTATTTCCATTTTTTCCATTTCTCAGCATTTTTCCTTTCCCTTCTTTCCTTTCCCTTGCCCCTCCCACTACCCCTACCCCTTTGGACCTTTTATTCCTATTTTGCATTATCGATTATTCATTCTAATCATTGGTACATTTGAGGTATACAATATAATGACATTCATCATTGGAAATTTGCACCTTTATATAGTCTCTCTTGGTTCTTATTTTTCACCCATGCCCAGCCCTCCCTTCAACTCCTCCAGTCCTCCCTATTTACAAAGATTTTGTTCCTATTTTTCCATTTTCTCATATTAATCCCATTCCCTTCTATCCTTTCCCCTAGCCCTCCCACTCCTTCCCCTTTGCCCCTTTTCTTCCTATTTCACATTACCTATTATACATTTAGTCCTTATTTACACTTTCAGTTTCTCACACCAGAGAAACTATTCGGTATTTATACATGTGTGTCCTATTTATTTCACTTAAGAGTATTGCCTCAATGTGCATCCACTTACCCAAATAGCTTCTTAACAAAATGTTCACAAAAACTCTTTTAGTTGAATTTAAATTCCTTAGCTGTCGCTATGCTTCACTGGGGAAAATGAGAAAAATTAATTTTTTGGTAAATTTAAAGCAGAATATGCTTAAATGAAGATTTTCAATTCTCAGCTTTAGTCACTAGAAAGTCAACACTTTAGCCACTCAGCACACACAATATACAGCTATTAGATCTTTGCCATCATAGGTTATGGAACAATAAAAAATGAGGCAGAGGAGTGAGCACATGTTCCTCTCAACAGTTGATTGCTCAGGAAAAGGTCTAGGAGAAGTAGCCCTTCAGAAGGGGCTGTTTTCTTTGGCAGTTAAGAAAATGGATTTGATGAGTGTGAGGCAGGAGTAACAAGTTTTCACTGTGACTAATTTCCTCTGTCCTTTATGAACAAGGATTTCTGACTCTGTAAAACACAGGAAAAAAATAAAAGCAAACTTTTAGTAATCCCCAAAGGATCCAAAGTGAAATGGCCCCAGCAGTTACTGTATATAGACACTGTGACACAGTTCTCCTTTTGTAAAAATACTTAGTGAAGATCATTACTTTCTGACAGTCTCTTACAGAGACCTATTTTATAGCACTTCAGGGAAGCTCATTACTAGGTCTTGGGATGCCTTTCAGGAAGGTGAAGTCGCCTGCCATTTCCCCTCGGTAGCTCTTGTTAACTCTTGTGTTGTTCACAGGTCCGTGGGGCCGGTGCATGGGAGAGGAGTGTGGCCCGGGAGGCATCCAGACCAGGGCTGTGTGGTGTGCGCACGTGGAGGGCTGGACCACGCTGCACACCAACTGCAAGCAGGTCGGGAGGCCTAATAACCAGCAGAATTGTTTCAAAGTGTGCGACTGGCACAAAGAGTTGTACGACTGGAGACTCGGGCCCTGGAATCAGTGCCAGCCGGTGATTTCGAAAAGCCTGGAGAAACCCCTGGAGTGCACGAAGGGGGAAGAAGGCATTCAGGTGAGAGAGATCGCGTGCATCCAGAAAGACAAAGACCTTCCGGCCGAGGACAACATCTGCGAGTACTTTGAGCCCAAGCCTTTCCTGGAGCAAGCTTGCCTCATTCCTTGCCAGCAGGACTGCATCGTGTCGGAGTTTTCCCCGTGGTCCGAGTGCTCCAAGACCTGCGGCAGCGGGCTCCAGCACCGCACACGGCACGTGGTGGCTCCGCCCCAGTTTGGAGGCTCCGGATGCCCCAACCTGACGGAGTTCCAGGTGTGCCAGTCCGGGCCGTGCGAGGCCGAGGAGAGCATGTACAGCCTCCAGGTGGCGCCCTGGAGCACGTGCTCCATGCCCCACCTGCGAACAGCCAGACAAACCAGGAGGCGGGGCAAGAATAAAGAGCGGGAAAAGGAAAGAGGCAAAGGAGTCAAGGACCCAGAGGCCCGGGAACTTATCAAGAAAAAAAGAAATAGAAACAGGCAGAACAGACAGGAGAATAAATACTGGGACATCCAGATTGGATATCAGACCAGGGAGGTTATGTGTACTAACAAGACAGGAAAAGTTGCTGATTTGAGGTAAGGTTTATTTTCACTAACAAGTGTCCATCAGTTTAGACCATGCATACTTAAGACACTACTATACTAACTGTCTTGAACCTAGGAAATGCTTTCACACTGAGCTACAGCCCCTTTGTTATATATTTTATTTTGAGACAAGATCTCCCTAAGTTACTAAGATGCCCAGACTTCTCTCAAAATTGTGCTCCTCCTCCCTCACCATCCCGGACTGCTGGGATTGCAAAACTACACCACCACCCCTAGCTCAAGCGGGCCTTGGAAGGGTGGGAGTCTCAGTGTGTTGTATTAATTATTTTATGAACAACAGTATTTAATACTAAATTAAATTAAATATTAAAACCTAGTACAACATATCCTCAAATTTAAGGCTTTTTGAGTTTTGTGGGATTCTCGATGTTTCTATTTTGTACACATTTCTTGAGTTAATTTAAATATTTCAAAGTCTAATGCATGAACAATTCTGCATGAGAAGATACTGCTCTGTTAGATCAGTGGTGCTGTTTCTCCCTATGACAGAAAACAAAAACAAAAAACATTAAGTAGAGGCAGAAGTATTGGGATTTTGAATTCAGATACTTAGTGAGTAAATAGAATAAAGCACACTTGTAATCTCTCCAATTTTATAGCATTTTCAGAATTACCTTATTAATAAAATCTGCTCTAAACAACCTAGGGAGCTATACCTAAGAATAATTTTCTTGCACATTTTATATAGTGGAATAACTCTCTCTAGAGAAGAAGAGGGGAACCAGCAGACACTAAGGTAAGCAGAGGGTATTTAATCACAAGTGGCCTAGTATAGAACACATAATTAATTGGCTGCATTTCCTATGTGGAAATTATTTAACAAATTATCTTTGAGTACATAATGACTGCATTATGAAAGACTACCTCATGTATGATTTATTTGTTGTGAAAATAATATTCATTGAGGATTATCCAAAGGATATGATGTTCTTTGGACATTCTAAATTTTGCTCTTGAATAAGCCAGGCCATCTGGGAGTGGCTTATCTGGATCATTTGCATAATTGTCTTTTCTGAAATATTTATGAAGTTATGATCTGGATTGAACTGAAGAAATTATAGGATCATTACTCAGAATTTTATATCATATTTATTGTAGAAATGACATTGAAAGTGTCATCTACTTTATCATGCAGTCTGTTCTCTTCATTAAAAGCATAAGATAAATTTCACTGAAGTTTCAACCCATATGCTTCTGGTGAACAGCTGGATTGTTTTCCTTATGGCCTCTGGAAATCTTGTAATATCACATTTTTCTGTTTACTTTGGCTGTTGAGAACCTGACTAGGTACATTGTTTACTGACACAACCCTCAAGCTTTATCTTTTTTTCTCACCCTCACTATTCCTTCTTTCTTGTCTAGTGATTTTGCTATGTATGAATTTTGCAATATAGTCAAAAACCTCTTTGAAATAGGATACAGTTTAAATAAATTAGTAAACAAAAATAAACAAACGATTCGTCTAAGACAATAGCTTCCTGTCATAATGGCATTGTTCTGGTTTCTATTTTTAGGATATTGGCTACTCCTTCCCTTCTTTGTACTCATACAATTGTCTTTAATTTCAGCTGGACAGTAATTTGCTCTTTCTCCATTCCAGTGTTGCCATCCCAACTTTCCTGTTGGATTGTTTTTCTGTCTTCATCTTCTAGGTTTCCTACAACTCCTTAAATGAGTGTGCGTGCGTGCGTGTGTGTATGTGTGATTGTGTGTCACATATATCCTCAATTAAATCCTTATTCTTTTCTAATTATCTTTACTTTGGTTATTTCCTGACCTTTTTTTTTTTTTGAAGTATTGCAGTTTTATTAGTTACTTGGCTCCCACCAAGTAAGTAAATGAGCCTGCAAGGCAAGTTGCCTTGTCACCTGTTGTCACTGGCTTAGAATGTGGGAGACATTTAATTTCATGTTGATTACTCAGTTAAAAGTGTGATTAGGATGGTACTTACCTCTGCATAGAATCTAATATTTTCATCCAGTTGTTTGAATTAGGAAACATATTTAAAAACATGGAAATTCTTTGTCAGGTTATAGCCCATTGAAAATACCATGTTTAACTAATCCAGTAAAATGATAGTTACAAATACATTCTGATTTACTAAGATATAGATTAGGCTTTATGTTAAATGATTAAATTTGATTATTAATATTTCTCTTTGATATGAATTATCATGTGTATAATTGAGAAGGTTAAGGTCCTAGTGAAGAAATGACAAAAAAAATGCTTATTTTGACTATATCTTACTCACACATTACATTATGATATTAGTGAAACTAATAGAATCAATAGAATTAGCAAAGTACAGGGCCACGAATCAAGGATTTAATGATCAAATTTAAATTTTTCATCATGTAGGAAGATAAAAGTTGTTAAATAAAGGCAAAAATATCCTTTTACTGTAACTGAATGAATTTAGCTGGGTAAACCTGAGAATCTTTGAGCAACTGTTCGTAGACAAATAAAGAGTTTAAGAATTGTTGCTAACATGTCCAAATTAAAGATGGTAGATCCGTCCTGATTTTCACTTTCAAGCAGACAGAAATCAATAAACATGAAAAACCTGAATGAAAGGCAATTCTTTTATGAAAGCAGGAAACAGTCACAGTCCCAAACCACAGTTGATGGCAGACATTTTTCAATGTAAAATTAGACCTGACTGAGGGAGGAAGTCAGGAGGGATATTGTGTCTTGTTAGCTTTTATGTCATTTATGAGCAGAGCCTGATCTTTCTGAGGGGCCAAGGCAATGCCACCTCCTTAGATGACACATTGCGGATCAGTGGAAAGGACTAGGGAAACATTCTTGATTTCTCTTTAAACCAAAATGGGAGACTAGGCAGAACTGAGCTAGGAAGCCCACTATGTCTTTATTGATAACTGAAAACTATGAGCTTGACAGTCTGAAGGAGTGAAGTTTTGACAATCAATAGAAAGGACTTCTGTATCTCACCCCACAGAAGGAGCATACCATGAATCAGTGACTTCTAGCCTGGTTAGTAAATACAGACTTACCTAGGCCAAGAGTTGACGTGAAAGTTCAGCACACATTTCTTTAGAAAACCTGAGGTATTAAAGAAATATAGTTTTCTGAACTCAAAACAGGAGATAATAAAATAGAATGAGTTTTAAAATGACATAGCAAAGCTCAAAAGATAAATTAAGAACTATAAAACAAGAACAGAAATGAAAATCATATAGGCAGCAACAAAAAGTGGAAACATATTCGATGGTAACAAAAGTCAGTGACATAGAAAAACACTTTGAGAATGATAAGTACACTAATTATTTAACTAGATAATAGATAGGAAACAAATGAAGAAGATTACTACTTGAAATTCCAAAGTTCCTGAAGATAGGGCCAGAAGAATAAAAATGGAAAAAATTACAAAGAAAAGACTTTCCTGAAATTAAGGAACTCTTTGCCCACAGACTGAATTTGCACAAGGCTACAATTCTGCTAGAAGAAATTGAAATAACGACTGATGGAAAAACTGATATAAATCCATTTTTTAATTTAGACAAGTAGACAAAGAAGCATCAAAGTGTGAGCTCACACAATGATCAATTGTGAAATATTAGAAGCATTTCCTTTAAACTAGAAAAAATAATACAAGACAGAACATTATATCCAATTTAGCTAACATTGTTATGTGAGTTCTAGTTAATATAGTTTAAAAGAAAAAAATGAAAATATGGAAATAGTTCAATTTTTTTCACATATTATAGTTGTGTACTGGAAAACTCAAGAGAATCAATTGACAATATATTATAAATAAAACAGGTCAATAAAATATGTGAATATAAAAATAACACCCAAAATCCAATAAATTCCACAGACACAAACAACAATTAAAATTATAATGAAAACAAAAGGTTAAAATATCTAATTTACAATAGTATGTAAATAATCCTTTTTTTTTTCAGTACTGGAGATTGAACTCAGGACCTTATGCTTCCCAGGTAAAAGCAGTACCACTGAGCTATGTCCCTGGCCCCAGTAACCCTAATTATATAAGTTTTGTACTTGATGCCAGACTTGGGAAAGTGCCAAAGTTCATGTGTGCTACTGAAGAATAATTACCATATATGCCAATTGCCTTCACACTGTGACTGTAAAATTTACAAATGAAAATAAACATATAAGACAGGCCAGGAAAATACTGAAAAATAAAAATAAGAAAGACTAATTTCATAAGATAATTATATTATAGTAATAGCAATAATAATGGCAATTATTTTATGCTGGTGAATGAGTAGATCAAACAGAATAGGGGCTAGAGAAAATATTCCCAAACTCTAAAATATGTGTTCTTTGATGAAGAAACATTTCTCTTTTTGGGGAAAAGATACAGCTTAATGAATTTGTTTGAGAAATTTAAAGTTAAACTTTTTTTGTTTAAACATTAAAATTTGTTTAAACTTTAAAACTTTAAGAACATTCTGTTTTCCTCATTTTTCCTTGTAGTTTTGTGAATATCTCCCACTTGACTTATTTGTTCGTTTCTCTTGCTTGAGTTGGCATGACAGCAAGTTTCCTAGGAAAACTGGCACTTCCTGGAGCAGTCTGGATGCTGATTGGGGCAGTGACCTTGCATTTTCTTGGCAGCGAAAGTGACTTCACCCATTGTTTTTGTTTCTTTGCTTGAATTCCACTAGCTTGACCTTAGTAGAGCTGAGTTCCCTCTGACTTAAATATTTAAAAATAAGTTTTAAATCAGAGGAAATATCTTCAAAAGGAAAGAAAAAATCCCATAGGATAAGGAAATAAATCATTAAGCATTATTTGTATAACCTAATTACGAATATACTTACTCTCTTAGAGTTTGCTAACTACATTAGTAATTTCATGTGTTATATCTTATTTGCTTCTTAAAATTGTTGTTCATCTACTGAGACTTATTTTAGATATCTACTTAAAATTTTACCAGACTGTTCTTTATTTCTCTAAATTTGCATCATTTTAATATGTGATTATCTATCTTTTTCCCTAGTATTTATTTGAAAGATGCTTTCTTCTCTATTTAGTACAAATATGATACAAGGCTTTCAAAGGATGTGATCATAGAAAAGTTATTTGTGTAGCATTTATGAGGATAGCAGTTGAATTGGAAATGAGTAAAATAACTGTGCTATGATTGATACAAGAAGCCTTTGTATTGCAAAGATCTCAGAATGTTGACACGAGCATGTACAGTGATGTGTACTGGAATGAAGAAAGCAAGTTTTTGATAAAGAAAAATCAGTCATATTTACCAAAAGTTGAGATTACATTTGGTCAGTGGCAGTGAACCTATGGTATGCATGTTATTTGTTTTTCTTTTAAGACAAAAAAATTAATGTATAAGTTGTGTTTTCTAAACAAAAACATCAATACTCAGGTTTAATTGCAGTGGTGACACTTTGCAATAAATAAGTAGGTTTTGGGGGGCAGTTTGGGCACTCGTATCTAAAAGGTTCACTATCACAGCTCTAAGTTTTCTCTTTGCTTTTACAAAATGTGATAAAGCTTTCAAAAAGCTGATAATAGCTATAAGCCAGACCCCAAAGTGAACTATATAATGATGTGAATACAGGTATATACCTTTGATGGATGGTTGAGTGGAGATAGACACTGAAATAGAGATGTATATCCTAATTTAAGAATATTAAATACAAATCTGTCAGAAATTATTTTCAATGATATAAAATTTTAATACATTTGGATGTCATCCAATATATTATATGCTGATACATTTTGAATTTCCTAAATGTTTTCCAGCACTTTTACCAAACACACGGTTCTCTGGTAGGTTGTAATCTATCAAAGATCTTATATAGTGAAATTAAATAAGAAACAAATGGCCAGATCATGGTACATACTTTAGATTTCTGGCTCTACATAAAGTCTTGTTTCTGTGCATGATGTCTCTAATTCTGCTTATGAATAATAAGAAAAAATAACAAATAGTATTAATTTAAATTCATGTAACTCCAGGTAGACCCAGATATTTTGTATCTTTCATGGGTTATATACTGTAGAGTTTCTAGTTGGTAAAAATAAGTACTTGATGAAGGAATAAATCCAAAATCTTGTCTGTATTATCTGGAGTATTTTCATACAGTGATATACAATTCAATTTATGCTGTGTGATATAGTGGGAAGACTAACCATTCTAAGTCAAATTGGATTAAAACAAAAAACATCTCAGAAGTAGAAGGAAGAGGTTACCCGTAGAGAGCAAAGATTTTCATGTAAGTTAAAGAAGCAGAGGGCAAAGAGCAGTAAACAGTTTAAAAAAGATGCCTGATGACTTTGAGAGTAAGGCAGAGATAGCTGATCTTCTTTTCCAGTAGCTAGGGAAAATTGTTTTTGAACAGGCATAGTATGAAAAATGGTTTGGTGCTCAAATTTTAGAATTTGGGCAGCTAGTATTGAGATCACAAATTGAGTAAGGAAGACCAGGATCAAGCAGTCAACAATAGAGGGATTTAGGATCAATAGATGGTACAGGATCAATTCAAGAGGAAATTCCAGTTTTGCAATTTCCACTTAACAGTTTCATCATATCTTATAATTCCTGCCTGGTACCAGCCTCCAACTTCAGCAATTCTGACAAATAAATGACAAATTGCTAGTATGATTGGAATAGGTCTGAAAGTACCAGAAACAGAAAGACACAAAGTTGTCTATCCTATTGGGGTACTCTATTAATTCACCTCTCAAATAATATATAGACTTTAAATTGGCCATTCATCTTCTACACCTGTGATTATTCAATAAACGTTAATAAGCATCTACCTGTATTTAAATGAATGTTCAGAAAAATAACTTTGGTACAGAATCTCTTAACTGTTCCTAGTCTTATGGATGCTTAGTGACAGGATGTTTTTGCTTGAATTTTCATTTCTTAGGGTAGTGAACCTGAACATTCTGTCATTTACATGTGACACTTTGCATTTCCTCTTCTATATCTCTCTATTTCTGCTTATCTATCACTACTGTGTGTATATATGTATATATGTGTGTGTATATTTATATTACTGCTTTTATAAGTACTAGCCTTGATAATTTTCTGCCTTATAATTTATGTACTTTCTGAATCTAGCAATATTTATGTAGTTAGATAAATCACTGTGGGGTGAAAGGAACACATATAAATCATGAATTAGTTTTTCTTGAGCCTTGTTTTCTGAGGAAATATTTAGCCCTTTACCTCTGCCTTTCTTCTCTTCTCTATCTAAAGCCTTTTTAAAAATACCATAGTATTTAATTTTGGAGACATTCTTTACTCAGGTAAAACCTAACTGGGCTTTTATTTTGCTTCTCTGTGGTTATTGGTCATTTACTCTAACAAGATAATTTATATGATTCTATTCATGATAGTAATATCTGGCTCTTCACTAAACTAATAGAAAGTAACATTGAATATGTGGAGTTTTGTGTATAATAAAAAAGATAAGGCAAAGAAAGTAAGATAAACTAAATCTATAATTAAAAATAAGAATATGAAAATTATGATTGTAGTGTAAATCGTAAAGACATTATTTTAAAAGAGATATGATAGTATCAATCATAGGAAGCTTTAAAATATTCTTACTGGAGTCCTAGGCTAGAGCCAAGATGATAGAGGTCCCAGCAAACCAGATTTAGCCACTTGCTGCCTTGAGAATCCAGAGAGACAGAGAGAGAGAGAGAGAGAGAGAGAGAGAGAGAGAGAGAGAGAAATGGTGTGAAGAAAGAGAGAGAAATTTACACAGATGGCCGTCCTGGGATAAAGCAAGGAGTGACAACTTAAGCCCTGTCTTCAAGGTTCTGAAGAGAACTTCAGGATTACTTAGGGGAAGGACAGAAGCATGGGGCAAGAATCATAGATAGTAAAGCAGTCTTGGCCTAGCCTGTGCTGTGAGATCATCATTTCCAGCCTGGTTCTGTGGGGTCCTACTGAGTCTAGTGAAAATTTTATGGCTTGAGGGAGCAATTTGCCTCTCATCATGTAATGACTAAGCCTATTTGAAAGGGCAAACTCTGTTCTCAGCACGTAGTAATTGCTCTCACTTTGGGGAAATCCTTGGTTCACACATGGGATGATCTGCCTGCAACAGTTACCCCTTTCCTGAAGTCTTGAAAAATAATTTAGTTACACTTATCTCGTTGTCTCCAAGCTTTAAGAGGGAAGAGAGGTTTAGATAAATTAAAGACTAATCAGCCTTGTAATCAGCGGTGTTTAGACAGACATTTCTTCAGTGATTAAATGTCTGTGGGCAGAGTTGAACAGGAACCTGACCCAAAGGTTAAGAGAGCGAAGGAGAAAGCAGCAGGTCCAAGTGAAGAGTCAGCACACATAGCAAAGCCAGTCTTTAAATCACTAGTACAATATCTTGGCAGGAAGAAAGGAAATGGTATATGTGAGCTAAATGAAATAAAGAAAAGGACTGAAATGAGTGGAATAGAAACTAATTTAAATTGAATTTGTCATAATTTGGATAATGCAGTTTAAAATGAAACTCATAATGGATCATTTCTTGTAGCGTTAACCTTTACAACTGTCAGTCAGACTAGGAAGCCCCATGAAATCGTCAGGAATGATGCATATGCTTTGCTATGTCAGCTTACTTTTAGATTCACAAATCTGATTTCTGAAACTGTTTGCTCTGGAACAACCAAACCCATTTGAAAAGAAAACATTTCCCGATGTTATTTGCGAAGTTTCCAGGTAAGAGCACACTGGTGACATAACAAAGCCTTACTTTACCTCTTACTTTCATTGTGAAGCTGACAGTAAGAAGCCCAGAGACAGAGGCAAGGGCTCTGAGAGTGAATTGAGAGTGGGGTGGTGCCCTGTGTTGCTGTTTAGGACAGAGCTGAATGGTTCAAAGTGGACCCTTTCTTTTTCTCCCTCTCTCTCTCTTTCTCTCTCTCTCCCTCCCTCCCTCCCTCCCTCCCTCCCTCCCTCTCTCTCTCTCTCTCTCTCTCTCTCTCTCTCTCTCTCTCTCTCTCTCTCTCTCCTTTTGGCGTGCTGTGGAGATTTACTGAGTGGTTGTAGAAAAGTACAGAAAAGGTGTGGATCTATCATCTTGGAACCAAATGAGTCGCCACAGTTGTGCCAGATCCATTTGTCTTTGATAATTAGCACATGTTTTATATCATTCGGGTTTAATCTCCTGGATTCCTTGGATTACCTCAGCTGAGTCTTCAAGTGGATGCTTTTACTTTCAAATTTAGGTAAAATATGTAAATCACTCAAAATTTAACTTTGAAATTTAGATATTTATCCCTTGATATAGAGCCAAAGATCTTAGGTAAATGACTAATCAGTATCTATTGGCACAATCATTATTATAAAATTACATTGAAATTTCTATCTAAAAACTTGAAAATTCAATATACTTTACTAACAAATGTTTTTTCTTATTTCCTGATTACAATTTTTTTGTCTTTGTGCTCTTTGCATTAAATACAAATAGTGTGTATTGTAATTATAACAAAGTATTTATTATTTGTAAACCATGGAAATAGATTTACTTTTTTGCTTATAAAGTGTGACGTTATTTTTTAAAATTAATTTTATTGGTACATTTAAGGCATACAGTATAATGAGATTCATCATTGAAAATTTGCACCTTTACATAGTCAATCTTATTTTTTATTTAGTTCTTATTTTTTCCCAATTCCCCTGCCCTCACTTCAACTCCCCACCCCTCCCTATTTACAAAGACTTTGTTTCCATTTTTTCATTTTCTCATATTAATTCCATTCCCTTCTTTCTTTTCCCCTACTTTTCCAACTTCCCCTTCCCCTTTGCCCCTTTTCTTAGTATTTCACATTATCTATTATACTTTTTAGTCCTTATTTACACTTTTAGTTTCTAACACCAGAGAAACCATTCAGTATCTACCCATTTGTGTCCTATTTATTTCACTTAAGAGTATCACCTCAATGTGCATCCATTTAGCTATAAATGTCTTTAGTTTCTCATTCTTTACAGCTGAGTAATACTCCATTTTATTAAAAAAAAAAAAACCCACATTTTCTTTATCCCGTCTCCAGTTAATGGACAATTGGGTTGCTTCCAAGTTTTACTTATCATAAATTGTGCTGCTATGAACATGGGTGCACATATATCACTGTGGTATGATTCTTTTAATTCTTTGGGGAAAATACTCAGCAGGGGAATAGCTGGGTCAAATGGGACTTCCAGTGCTAGTTCTTTGAGGTATCTTCATACTGATTTCCACAGCGGTTGCACCAGTCTACACTCCCACCAGCAGTGGACTAGGGTTCCTCTTTCCCCACAGCCCTGCCAGCATTTGTTATTGGTTGATTTCATGATAGCAGCCATTCTTTCTGGAGTGAAGTGGAATCTCAGTGTTGTTTTCATTTGCATCACTTGAATGACCAGTGATGTTGAACATTTTTTTCATATGTTTATTTGCTATTTCTACTTCTTTGTCTGAGAAATATCTGTTCATTTCAGATGACCATTTTCAGATTAGGTCTATAAATTTAGGAGGTCTGATCTTTTTAAGTTCTGTATAGATTTGAGATAGTAGACCTTTGTCTGAGGAAGAGCAGGTGAAGATAGTTTCCCACATTGTAGGTTGTCTCTTCACACTGCTGCTGGTTTCTCTTGCTGTGCAGCAGCTTTTTAGTAAGAAGAGATCCTACTTGTTGATTGTTTGTGCTAGTTCACAGGCAACTGAGGTTTTGTTCATAAAATCTTTTCCTACACCGATGTCTTCAAGAGATCTACCTAATCTCTGTTCCAGCTGTTTCAGCATTTCTGTTTTAATATTTAGATCTTTAATCCATTTTGATTTTACTTTAGTGCATGGTGAGAGATATAGGTCTCATTTTAATCTTTGGCAAGTTGAAACCCAATTTTTCCAGCACCATTTATTAAAGAGGCTGTCTTTCCTCCAACGAGGGTGTTTGGCTCCTTTGTCAAAGATGAGATGGCTGAGTGTGTCTGGAGTTATTTCTACATCTTCTAATCCATTCCCCTGGTCCTCAGGTCTGCTTTTTTTGCCAGTACCATGCTCTTTCTGCTCTATAAACTTTCACTGGAATTTTTGATCTCCTGGAAATCTGTTTGCATCTGTTTTATTGATTCCATTTGTTTCCTATGTTGGGATTCCATCATGCTCCTCAGCTCCTCTATTTTTTTTATCTGTGTCTGCTCTAGATTTATTAATCATGTCTTGTATTATGGGCACAATCTCTGTTGTTATCTGAGAAATTATTCCTGATTTTATTTTTTTCCAGGTCCTCTTTTGTTGGCAGTTCAGGGAGTCCAGCTGGTTGAGTATGAGATTGTTCCATCTCATTTCCCTTTAGGGTTGCCTTAGTGATCTGGAAATCTTCTTTTGAGACTTATTTATGTGCCTTCTCATTTCAACAGATGCAGCCTGCTGTGCCTTTGTTAAGGTGACTTTTTGCTCACCCAGTGGTCTTGAATTCTCAGCAAGCCACTGAGCAACCTTTACTCTGCTGCTCATCAGTACACCAATTCCTGGGTTCAGAGTGGTTGCCTTCTTGTTCCCTGAGCTGACTTGTTTTCTGAGTAGGCTTTTGGCTAGGGCCTGTGCACATTTGGGATGGTATCTAGGTGTGCCTCTCACTGGGGCTACTGTGTAGCTGTTGTCTGTTAAGGCCTTTGGTTGGGGGCTGTGCACCTGAGTTCCTGTTTTCTGTCCAGGCTTTGGCTTGGATCTCCATGCTCTTATCAATGGTATTGGGGCGAGCCTCTGGGAATTGCTTGTGTCCCTGTGTAGTTCTTTTCCAGGTGGGTCCTTGGCTGTGGCCAATGGTTTGGCAAGCCTCTGACTGTGCATCTGTGGAGTTCTTTTAGGGCTGAGCCCTGGATGAGATTTGCCTGTACCTGGGCTGGTCTGGGGCACACAGCTGCTCCCCAGTGGAATGGTGGGCCTCTCTACAGAATTATTTTTAAACTGAAAACAATATAAAAAATAAGAAGAAAAATGAAAAGCTACCTAGAATCCAACTATACTGAAATAACTAATATTAACCTTTTAGTGACTATGTATTATATTACATATATCCAATTCATAATTTTACATAAACTAGCTTACAAAATATGTACCACATTTATTGCTTTTTTCTTTCTTGAATCATATTAACACACCAAGCATATCACCATTCCTCCATAGAGTATAAATTATACTAAAAAACTGCTTTCTTATCAGTGTACCCATACATATTATATACACATGCGCATACATACACCTAACACATTTTGTTCAGTGTTTTCTTGAAAAATGGTTTTACATGGTATAAACATTTCTGCATCTTGTATTTTGCTAACTAAATCATGTGGAAACACTTCTAGTTTTTTCAGAATAACTCTAATCTATTCTTCTTATATTCTTTATTGATGAGCATTAACTTTATTTCAGTCTTTATGGATACTATGAATAACCCTGCAAAAAGTATCCTCATATAAATGGCTGTGTGAATTGGTATTTTTATTTGTATGTGGCAGATTCCCAGGTGTGAGATTGCTATTTAGAACTGAATTTTAAAAGACATTTCCAAATGCTTTCCCAACAAAGGTAATAATACCTTACATTTCCATTACTGATGTTTAGCAGTACTATTTTTTTCTCATTTCTTGGACAGAATCTCTTACTTGTTCCTAGTCTTATTCATGCTTAGTAATATGACATTTTTGCTTGAGTTTTCATTTCTTAAAGTAGTGAATATGAACATTTTGTCATTTACATATGACGCTGCATTTTCTCTTCTGTGTATCTCTACCTCTATCTATCATCTCTCTATATCACTACTATATATATTACTCCTTTTATAATATGTGTTAAGATATATATATATATAGTGAACAAATGATTATATCTTTTCTTTTTGTAGTTTTATTAATTTATAGTAATTCATATTAATTTTAATAATTAAACCTTTATAATATTCATGAAATGTTTTCAAATCTATCAGTAATCCTTTTACTAATATGCTTAATTTTTAAAACATCAGATATATGTTTCGTTTCTGTCACAGCATCTACATTTTTAGTTGAGTTTAAGGTGGCATTCTTAACCATGAGTTATATAGTCTCCTAGACTTTCTTGAAAGAGGTGTACTATGTTGTTTTAATTTTAAATTTATGCCTTTAATCAATTGGGCTTTTATTTTGTGAATGTGTAAGACAGCTTCATATATCATTTTCTTTCCTTTGGATATCTGGTAGCATGGAAACCATTTTAAATGTATTACACATTACCCATTTATTTGAAATATAAATTTATCAGATTATTTTGGAAATATAGATTTTCTATAACACACACCTAATCTATTTGTCTGCTCTTGTTCAATGCCATGTAGATTTTTCTATGGTCACCATATAATATTATGTTACACAAGAAGTGGAGTGTTCCCCTTCATACTCTTTTATCTTATGATTTTCTAGTCAAAATAAGGTCTTTACATCTACCTCAAAGAAAAACTATGTTAATTTCTAACTAGGATAATGAATATTTAATGTATCTAGAATTCCCATCAAGACTGTATTTTTTTTCTACTCCTTTTATAATGTATGTTGTGTTTTAAATATATATGTGCTTGTGTAGATTATGGCTATTTCTTACTGCATTAATTCCTAAATACTTTAGAGGTGATTTTTTTTCCTTGCTGATATAAAAACAACTTTTTTATAAAAAATTGTCCAAATCTATCTTATTACTAGAATAAAACTATAGAATTTATATATTTACCTTCATCCACATTACTAATTCTATTTTAATTCTAAAAATGTTTAATGCAATCTCTTAATGGCAGTAAACTCTGAGAGTATAATGATAACCAAGTAAATTTCTATCTCACCTTTTTCAGTGTTTATGTCAATTATTTCATTTGAATCATATTTTTATTTGCATGAACAAGTTTTCAACAAACAATCAATAAAAAATGTTGCTCCTGGGGGATACATTGAACTCTACTGAAATAATTATTTTTTAATTTTAGTACAGAAGATAAAAAGTGATCAAAATCATAATATATTAATATATAATATTTAAGTCTTACTGGTTTATCTTTAGAATCTTGCAAAAACTTGGTTTAAAAAATTTGTTTTCTCTTTTGGATTGAGAATAGTCTATGATAAAAATAATTAAAGATGAGAGTCTTTATAACATTGGCCATGTTACAGAATCTACACAAATTGAATCTTGTACCAAGAGGTGAAAACATTAGTAGTTTAGGCTTAGTGCTCCATTAGTGCCTAGAGGATCTCTGATCTTGCAATGAGACTTATTGGTCTTCAAATACAATAATACATGTTCTTCCTCTCTGATTACCAAATGAACAAAGACCTATGATAATGGCAATTTTCAATTAACTCTACAGCTCTTAAATGGTCTGTTACTTAAAGAAGAGTAAGTTAACCATTTAATCAAAAAATATTATGGCTAATTTTCCTTTATTTTAGCTTATGTCCTAATTGGATAGACATTAACATCCAACAAAAGGTAAATCTAATGTAACAACAAATGCATTGGTGAATGCTGTTAACCTGTGTTGAATGTTAAGTAGTGTGCAGTATTAGTGTCCTTTAAAACAATAAAAATGTTAGAAATTTATTTATCTTTTCCTGCTCTCTGCTAACATTCATTTAATACAGTTATAATCTGTGTGTTTCCACTAGGATTGGGTAGATTACAATCACAAAGTGAAATGAATGAGTAAATGAATTCAGGATATGCACATATATAAGGATAATTACCAAAAGGAGAAGGAATGTGTTATATGAAATTTAAAAAACCCCTTTGAAACATGGTTATAATAATTGAAAGCAAAAGTTAGATTGACGTACCTGATAGCTGATGATTTGTATTTAAAATGTGATTTTCCAAAAGAGTTAAAGACATCATATTACATTGATCCATGCACACCCATGTTTATAGCAGTGCAGTTCCTAATAACTAAATGTTGAAAATAGCCTATGTGTCTTTCCATTAGTAGATGAATGGATAAAGAAATTGCGGTATTTACACACAGGGAGGTAGCATATTCTCATAAAGGTAAACTTGAGTCATTTTTGGAAAAAGGTTGGAATTTAAGACCATAATTGAAATAAATCAAACACAAAGTATAAATATTGCATGGTTTCTATTATATGAGAATCCCAAATTATAAATAAAGAGCAATAGAAATAGATAATAGGAAGTAGGGAGATAGGTCTTTCTCAAATGAGGAAAGGATGCAAAGATGGAGAGGAAAGGAGGGAAGGACAGGGTATGAAAAAAGAAATTGGGATGTGTATGTACACATACCAACTCCACACAAGAAATGGAAACATTGTGTACCGCAAACATGTACTGATAAAAAAAGTATGTGTGTTGCAAAAGTATTATTTTGTCAATTTCTTTTTTTAATATTATTTTATTGGTACATTTTAGGTAAACAATATAATGACATTCATCATTGGAAATTTGCACCTTTACATAATCTCTCTTGGTTCTTATTTCTCCCCCTTCCCCTGCCCTCAGTTCAACCCCTCCATCCCTCCCTATTTACAAAGACTTTGTTTCCATTTTTTCATTTTCTCATATTAATTCCATTCCCTTCTTTCCTTTCTCCTACCCCTCCAACTTCCCCTTCCCCTTTGCCCCCTTTCTTCCTATTTCACATTATCTGTTGTACTTTTTAGTTCTTATTTACACTTTCAGATTCTCACACTAGAGAAACTATTCACTATTTACATGTGTGTCCTGTTTATTTCACTTAAGAGTATCGTCTCAATATGTATCCATTTAGCAATAAATGTCTCTAATTTCACATTTTTTATGGCTGAGTGGTACTCCATTTTATTTTTTAAAAGCCACATTTTCTTTATCCAGTCTCCAGTTGTTGGGCATTCAGGCTGCTTCCAAGTTTTAGCTATTACAAATTGTGCTGCTATGAACATAGGTACATATATATCACTGTGGTATGATTCTTTGAATTCTTTTGGGAAGATCCCCAGCAGTGGAATAGCGGGGTCAAATGGGACTTCCAGTCCTAGATCTTTGAGGTATCTCCATACTGATTTCCACAGTGCTTGCACCAGTCTACACTCCCACCAGCAGTGGAGCAGGGTTCCTCTTTCCCCACAGCCCTGCTAGCATTTGTTATTGGTTGACTTCATGATAGCAGCCATTCTTTCTGGAGTGAGGTGGAATCTCAGTGTTGTTTTCATTTGCATCTCTCGAATGACCAGTGATGTTGAACATTTTTTTATGTATTTATTTGCTATTTCTACTTCTTTGTCTGAGAAATGTCTGTTCATTTCAGATGCCCACTTTTGGATTGGGTCTTTAAATTTGGGAGGTGTGATCTTTTTAAGTTCTGTATAGATTTGAGATAGTAGACCTTTGTCTGAGGAGGGGCAGGTGAAGATTTTTTCCCACATTGTGGGTTGTCTCTTCACACTGCCGGTGGTTTCTCTTGCTGTGAAGAAGCTTTTTAATAAGAAGAGATCCCATTTGTTGATTGTGCTAGTTCACGGGCAACTGAGGTTTTGTTCATAAAATCTTTTCCTACGTCTATGTCTTCAAGGGTTCTACCTAACCTCTGTTCCAACTGTTTCAGAGTTTCTATTTTAATATTTAGATCTTTAATCCATTTTGATTTTAGTTTAGTGCATGGTGAGAGATATAGGTCTAGTTTTAATCTTTGGCAAGTTGAAACCCAATTTTTCCAGCAAATTAAAGAGGCTATCTTTCCTCCAGTGAGGGTGTTTGGTTCCTTTTTCAAAGATGAGATATTTTGTCAATTTCTAATTAATTTTAGAAGCACAAATTTATACAAAGAATTCAAGAGGGGCCAAAATAGTATGGATCAAAAAAACACTTTCTTTGGGCCAGAGGAAATCCTGGTTTATAGATTATTATGCTTTATTTAAAAAGCAATTTATAGTTATGTTATAAAGTACTAATATACTGTCACTGGGATATTTTTTAAAATATTGCTTGAGCTATATATTTAGCATTTGTGTTCTGTTTTTCTTTGCAGAATAAGGTAAAATTCATATTTAAAAAACATTTAAATGAATCATGTTACATAATAAAAATAACCTGTGAGAATTCACAGCCTTCTTCTACTCTTTATACTATTTAACGTATTTCTGGATATATTATTTTAGAAACGTAAGTAGAACAATAAAATATCCATATTTTTCAGGTGTTTTGAGGGATGCTATGAAATAAAACACTGAGGAAAACCAATGAGGAACTAAGGAAAGGAAGAAGGGAGCACAGGAAGTAAGAGGGAAAGAATTAAGAGTTTCAAAGTGAGCTATTTTCTGGCCTTTTAAGTGAATGAGAGAAAATAAAGCAATGTAATCAGTGCTGCTGAGGCCCGATTTTTCTGGTCTCCCTTTCATGTTTGAGGAAAAACTTAGAAAAAACAGAAGTTTCTATTTTGGCTATGATTCTTTAACCTTACATCATCTGTGGACCAGATAAAGCAATGTAGTGGATATTCTTGAGCCATATTGCTACAGAATGGGTAGCATAATCTGTCACTGGTGTTCAGATCTGTAAATGTCGGCCTTAATTATATTATGTATCTACCCTAGTGGGAGGGCCAAGATGAAGTCAGAACACCATTCTCAACGAAGGTCCCGGTGCACTATACATTTTCCCCGTCAGAGCAGAAAACCATGAAAATCTTATGAAGGGAAAGACTAGCAGCTGTGTTAGAAAAGATAGAGCCAGAGACCTTTAAAAAAATATTTTTCTTACCAGGGCATCAAAGCCAGAGGAATTCTGTGACTGAGCTATGTTCCCAGCCCCTTGGTTTATGTTTTATTTTGAGACAGAGTTTCTACTCTCTTACCTAGCCTGGTCTCAAACATAAGATTGTCCTGTCTCAGCCTCCTGAGTAGTGGTATTAGAGGCATACATCAACTTACCTGGCAATCACCTATTAATGTTAAAAAATGTGCTTACAGTGGTACAAAAATTTATATAAAATGTAAGGAATTAGAAAATCTTTGTTTAAAATTCTGGTATATGATAGAAGTATCACAAACAAGGAAAGTCTATTCAATAAGTAGTACTGTAACATTTGTAACACAGAAGAATTTAGTGACAATTATTTTTAAATATTAGTTTGAACTCCAACTGTGCACAGAACAAGAAACAAATAGCAGTGGGATTTTTTTAAATGTTAAATAGTAAAGTGGAAGAAAACATAAATATCATCTAATTTCTTGATGGATTTCCTCCATTAAAACAATTAAGATAATAAGGAAACCACAGAGGTCAAAATTATATAATGTGATGGATACAATACACTGTGAGGCCAGATGAATCTGGATTAAATCAATTTTCTTCCACTTATTTCAGACAGACTACATTTACTAAAATTGCATTCATTAGATTAGAAATTGGCAAATAAGAATTGTCAAAAGAAAAGCATATATTCTTTTGCTAAAGAGAGAATCAAACTAAGAAATGGAAAGCCATTTAAAAAGAGAATGAATATACTATAAATCAAAATCTATAGCAGGAAATTTGACCAAAGCAGTAATTACATATGTAAGTGAATATATTAGTAAATTAGCAAATGAGTCCATCTTGGCTACAAGCAAGGGTCTACAACAGCTAGTTTGAAGTAGACAAAAAGGTCTATTATTGGCACTAGGAAGTGAGGTTGGGTGCTGCATATGACCAGAAGTAATCACAGAGAGAACTTCCCAGGAGCACGAAGGAACAGCTCCAAAACCTGTCCCATGCCTCTGCCAGTCACCCACTACTTAGCATCCCTAAAGCCAGAAGGTGTGCTCTTGTTGATAAAAAATAAGTAAAATAAGTAAACATCTCCAGGCCAGCTTGTCTCTGCCTTGGGATGCAATCACATCCCTTTGTTGCATGTGGCTGTGTTTACAATCCTTCAAGATGTGGACTGTTGCATTTGCCTTAAGAAATCTAGGCCACATATGCAACACTAGCTGCAAGGGAATGGGAGGAGACAGGAGGGTGAGGAAGGGAAGGGAAAATAAAAATGATTGAGATGCAATGTGCATATGTACCAATTCCCCAGAATTAATGTAATTATTATGTATCACACACATATACTAACAAAAACAAGAGAGCCAGAGATGTAGTCTTCATCCTTCCAGCCTCTGATGTGCAAAAAAACACATGTGCCAAAGAGATAATTAGAATGGAGTGACACAGTCAATGATATTTGAGATGATCAGTTTTCTGCTCGGGGTATTTAATATTCATAAACTTTGGTTCCATTCTAATATCTCTCTATCAATATAAATAATGTGGTATAGAAATTAATCTGTCCCTTTTACAAAGGAAAATATGTTCAGCTCCTTCCCCAAAGTCTAATTAATGACTGCATTCCATTTCTCAGTGATGCTTATTTCTCCTCTAACTCACCTACAATCCAAACTGATATACTCATAAATATTCATTATGTTATCTACAACCAACATGCCCTATATAAAGGAAAGGGGAGGGGGAAATAACATAGTTAGTGCAAATGAACCCATAGAGACATAACTGAACAAAATAGAAAAGCTAACACAGTCCTGGTTTCTGTAATTTGTTACAAAGCTGTAGTTGTAACTTAGTTCTTCTGCTGTGTATTCAATTTTATTTTTGCCTTCAACTAGAATATCTGTTCTTTGGTATCCTTTATCGAACAGAGGTACCCAGAAACTTTACTTCTCTTGGTATAGCTTGTGGATCTGCTTTCGTAACACTCATGACAGTATAAGGGACAACCCTGTTCTGGAGCACCAACTTCATTTGCTGCCAACTGAATAAATCTCCCCTTTCTTTGATAGTTGATTTATTGGCATGAGAATTCAAGAATAGCCTGTTGACTCCACAGCTCCCAAATCAGAAGAAATATTGTCTTCTACTGAAGATATTCATCATTTGAGAAATGAAACTATAAAGCAGAATTTCCAAAGCCATGGGTATAGGCAACTCAAAACTTTCAAGTGCATTGTTAGGTGTAATTCCTTATTCTAAGTTGATTTCCAGAAATAGTTGGTATGATCAAATACAGTAAATGTTTAAATATTTTCAAAGGTTTATTACAGTAAAAGACACATTGTCATTGATCCCCCTCAGAATCCTCTCCCTTGCTTCTAACACATGTATGTCATCATTCTTGCCACTTTCTGAATCTGTTCTGGAAGTCTTTTGTGAGTGTCTTTAGTTGCCATGTTGTGGCTGCCTTCATTTCCTGAATCATTCAAATGATTACCTTTTACTATCATTGTAACTTTCAAGATAAGTCAGAAGTTGCGCAGTGTAGATTTGGTGAATAAAATATATAAGGACATACACCTATTTTTATTTCACAGAACTTTCTGTAAATGTTTGAATAGATTCAGAACCTCAAAGCAGCTTCAAAAAGACACTCAGAAAAGAGCACTCCTATAAGGTCTCCATAAAGTGACAAGGACAATGTGTTAGAAGTAAAAGGGTAGTTTTTTGAGAGGGATTTAAAAACCATATGTTTCTTATTGTAACATTTTTTTATTTTTTTATTTAAATATTCACCATATTTTTTACCATACCTTGTACACATTTGGGCTCTGGGAAAAACAGTACCATATATTTGTTGCAGTTTCTAATAGAGCATCCTAACTTCACTGATTATTTCCCAGTTGGCACTTTAACTGAAACTTCTTTTGACCATTTTTCTTTCAATGGAGTTAATTACATCTGGATTAGAGGGTACTTCTTAGGACCAGGGGACTCCGTTATGGTTATCCCATTGCTTCCATTCATTTGATATCAGATAAGACCCTTATTCAGGGAATAGGATGCATGTCTGCTAATAAGGCATTGAATAAATTCCTGCAGAGACACAGTAAAGAACTCCATAGCCAAAATAATAGCACATACCAGAGGGACTGTATTATTGCTGCTTCCAGGATCAAAGGAGTCCAATGCCACATTTGTCACTGATCATACAATTGCTCCTCCGGAGTGTGGTGCTGTGGTGTGTCTCAGGATGCTCCAGCACTGCCAACAGGGTAGATACTTACAATGATTTTATCCAGGAAGTTCAGTGAAGGGAAGTATATGTTCCTGGCACATAGTTTATCTTTATCCTTGCTAACCTGGCTACCCTTTCTATGACCAAGCACTAAGGTGACTGAAGAAAAAACCTGACATTTATTATAGGTAGGCTTGTAGTTCAGAAATGAAGAAAAAGTCTGATTTGCAAAAAAAGCTGAAAGCCCTTTTTATGATTGTCCTATGACTTTACGTTCCATTAATCCAAAATACAGCCAAGTTCTGAGCTGCTGGTAGCAAGGCCTGAATGAGCTGAAAATGCTTTATTTGTATATTTTGTTGTGGGTCTCTCACAAGGTTACAAATTTGCCTAATTAGAAATGATTAGCTAAGAACATTGACTAAAAGAACTAAAAATATGGATTTCCTCTAAAATTCAAGAATTCTGCCAAATAGTGTGCGTGTTTCTTAGTGTCAAGAGAAGCAACGTATAGCAATTTGTCTTTCAAGCAGCAGGCCATGTTCCCAGAAAATCTCAAGGTGGTAGGAGTCCTTTGAATTTTTATTAGATCTGTTTTCCACTTACCTAACACTGTAGGGCACTTAACTACTCCAGGATTATCAGTGTTTATTGGAGAACTGTTGCCTCTGCAGATGTCAGTGGGGTCATAATGTGAGCATAAGCTCTACAGACTAAACTTCAACACGTAGTGTGGAGGCAGCCCTAAGGGAAAAGTGAAACTGCCCTGATCTTCTTACCATATGGTAAAACAAAGAAATGTGTAAGACCAAGTGGTTTATAGAAAGATGTTCATCCTCAGCAACATCCAGAGAACTGCAAAGGGAAAGTTAATCACCAATCACACTTTCAGTTTTAAGATACCTACATAAAATTTCGGTGACATTGGGTTTTGGTTTTAACATGATGAAATGGGACTCACACACTGCTGATCAGAATATAAATTATGGTTGCCAGGGGGAGGATAATCTGATAGTACTCTTAAAATAGCCTATCAAAATGCATTTCCCAATCCATTCACTTCTGATAATGATACCTTTCATTAATGCAGTTAAATAAATACCCATATCTGTTTAAGGATGTTTATTTTTATGTTATTTTATGTTTATTTTTATAAATTTGCAGTGTACCTCTGGGAAATATTATATATATATATATATATAATTATGAGATAAATATTTGGACACAGATCTTGACACTCATACCTACTTCAAAAATAGGGAGGAATGAAAAGACTGAGAAAGAATTTGTGAAGTGATTTCTGTGAAGACATCTGCTGCTTATTTTGCCTCTGCCTGATGAGGGAACTTTCCCTGGGACTTCCCATCCCCTCGGATCTGGGAATCTAGTGAGTGACAAATGGATTGACTGGCCGTTTTGCTTGTGTGGTGCCATTAGGCACTACTTACTCTGGAAAGGCTGCAGAGTTGGCCCTGCACCATTACAGTCAGTTACAGCCAAGAGTCCTTCCTGCAGCTCCCCATGAAGGCCATGCTATGAAGAGGGAGGGCAGCATGAGATAGTTTGGAGAATTATTCAGTAGAACCACCTGGAGGAACATGGTATCCCAGCAGCAGTCCTGTACCTTTCCCTTAGCCAGTTCAGGACTCACTAGTTTGGGGCTGGCATCACTGTCAGGAAGGGCTCTTAAAGAGCCCCAAGATTGAAGCTAGTGGGTCAATGGCAGCAATCCTATGAACTTGGCTAAGTGCTTAACCTTTCTGGGTCTCAATTATATTTTCTTTCAGAGAGAAAGATGAGTGTGTGTGTGTGTGTGTGTTTCATTTTGGTACTTTAAGGCCAATCATTGTGATGCATCCTGGTTACTCTTCCATCTTCAATACTTTCTTGTATAAATAAATAAATATATATATAAATATACAGAGGGATAAGGAGATAATTACATTGCCTCATAAAGTTTAAAACCTATTAAATAGTACTATAATATTATTAAATCAATAAATTTATAATACAAGTATATGAATACAAATACAGCATGCATAGTAGCTTTTCTGGACAAATAATAAGGTTCAATGCTTAACAACCCTTAAATCAATGATGATGTATATTATTAATATCAATGAATTTAACATTAACTTTTATTACTTTGTTAATGTTTAATGTACAGTAATTACTTTCACAAGTAATATAATAGGTCATTGGCCTTACCATACAGTTAACTATTAATATTAGGATTAACATACTCTTAAGAATAGCCTTATTTATCAGTTATTATAAAATATGTAACATGATAAAATAAAACATTGTAATAGGTCCTCCCTCCACAAAATGAAAATCTATATATTTAAAAGTGTCATCAGCATATATTTAATATATTACTTTCCTCCTCCAAATAAAAATTGGAATTATTCCATTTACTTAACATTAAATATTCATTAGATTTTCTCTAACACTTGAAATATATTTGCAATGAAAGAAACTTTATTTTAACTGAAAAATATCTTTTCAATTATTTTAGTTTTGACAAATATCTACAATCGATGTTGAAACATGAGATTTTTTTCATATTAGTAATTATTAATGTCCAGGCTATACCTCAATTTACAATTTGATATCCAACATGTCTTATAACATGTCAAACAGGTATTTAAACAGTAAATTTGTCATGTCTTTTAATCTCCTTTAAGCATATCTGCCATGTAACACTGTAGTTTAAAAGAGAAAAAGATTTCTGCTACTAAAGAGAAATAACTTTGAAATTACAAAGTACACATCTAGGAACATAATGAAAAAAATGATGACATAGAAATGGAGCCAGCTATGAACACTTTTCCATTAGGTTGAACAAATAATCTAGCAGAAATTCGCATACAGTTGTAATGACTTTTCATTTTTCCTGTTTATTGCAATTTATCTAAAGACATTGATTTTTAAGATCTATTTCTGAATTTCTTCCCTGAGACTTCTGAAGCCTTTGAGAGTGGATTATGAAAAAGCACTTATCTTCTTTGAAATGATGTAGCTTTCCATTTCTTCCACTGTAAAAGAACTCAGCAAACTGCATTCTTTATTATAAGTAGCATATTTCAATAATTTATTAGAGTTATTGAGTATTGAGTAAGATGCTTTGAAGTACTACATATTTTCAAGAACTCTTTATATATTTGATTTTCAGCCTCATCTCCAATTTTATTACAAATAAAAGTGTTTATGACTGTCAACATTGATAATAATTTCTTCCTGTTTGGTTGTCTGCATCATGCACTTTGTCAGTTGAGTGTGTATTCCATATATACTATCCAATAGTGATGCAAAATACACGAATAAAAAAACAAAATACTTCAGTCTTTGAAGAAATACAAAATCCAGTGGTTGAGTAGATTTTATTACGCCTACAGAAATTAAAGAGGACCATGAGACAGTAAATAACCAAGTGTCCATACTTGTATCAGGGAGAAAGCAATTTTAGGTTAAGAAAGAGCATCCAGAAGAAAGAGCTTCCAGAGAGTAGCTGATCAATGGTTCCAGAGAAGAGAGTTACTATTAAAAGATTAAAATAATGAAGTTTGTCAATCTCTTCATATCAAGCACTTGCAGACGTTAATTGAAGAGCAATTTATTAAAATTATTGATTTAAGTTGCTATTTTCAAGTAGTTTTTAATGCGAATTTCTCACATAATTCTTGCAGTCATGTTATAAATTAGAAAAGTGCAATGCGGTTTCTCATAAGAGACAAGGAGCTGATCAATGGTTTCCTTGATATCGTAAAACTGAGAAAGAATAGATACGAAAGTCTTTTCACACTCCCCAGGCCAATTTTTCCTATTCTGCCACTGATTTAAAATTTCCTTAGGCAGCACAACATTTAATTCAACCAGTTAAATATTGATGTCCCCATCAATATTTTTTTTTAAAATAGATTACATAAGTGTCTCTGCATAAACCAGCGTTAGAGTCCGAGTGCCTTTCCCTAAAGTCCTTTCATCCTCCCTCTCTGTGGCCACACTACCTTATCCTGATGGGTGTTCAACCTACTTCAGTTCTCCCAGACCTTACCACTTTCAGGAAATTTTTTATATATCAGGCAGCAGTAATACATATTTTTCTTGTGTGAAGCAGAATTTTGCCTCTACTTGTCTTTCACCTGAACCAAATCAATTCTCCCCTTTTTGTCAAACCTGGCAATCCTCCATTCTCCTGGTTCAGGTCTATCTCTAGTCACATGGATCACTGTTAACATAGGTCTACCACTCTGGAGTTGTCATTTGCTCATCTCAATTCCAGATTTTACATTTTCCCTGATTAAATTCAGAATTCTTTGAAAGTCTTTTGAGATTAAGCAGATTTTTGAATAATTTAAACAAAAAGAAAGAATCCAAATAAAAGAAAGAATTGGGAGGTGTAAAGAAATGCAAGGAGGCCATGCCATGCCACATTTCCCTATGAGGTGACAAAGAGGTAGGGCAAATAAAAGTCAGGTGGAAGGGTCCAACTGGATGAGGTTGACCTAAGGCTGCCATTGTAAATTCTTGACTGGATGATAAGTGGAATGAATATAATTAATTTCTCAGAATCACCCTTCTGACAGAACAATGTGAGATAGTGTGGAAAAGGACATGGTAGAGAAAAATGGCAATGTATTCTCCTGACCTTGTCATGAGACACAGAATAATTATTCAAGGTTATGAAAAGAGAAAGGAAGGTCATCAGATGATTTGAAAAGATACTTTGTATACGGATTTGTGGTAATTCATTGCTAAATTGTATGGGGAAGAACTGACAATGAAGAAGAAGGAATGGGAAAGCTGTGTGGTGAGGCAGTTTCAGAGGAAAGATGCTGAATTCTGTTTAGGATCCATTGTGCTTGAGGAAATAGCATGGGAATTATGTCTGTACTTTAGTTGAAGTCATAGTAATAAGGGTTCATCTAAGGGAGTGAAAATTTAGAGAAGAGAGAAGAGGGAAGCAGCTTAAAATTGGCGATTAGAAAAAATGCTATTATTGTTTAAAATGGACTTCTTTTTCTTACATGTTTATGAATTATTATCTCATTTTAATTGGTGCTCTAATAATTTTAATAGTATACACACCTGTACATCCAGATTGTTCAAGCAAATAGAGTAAACAAATCAGTTAAATGTGAACAGACTCCCTTGTCCTGGTCAATGTAGAGAAGAACTTCAATCATTCCTGTCCTGAAGCCTTCATGTCTTTGACTTTTGTCCCTTAACTTGGGGATATGAAATGGACTCTCTCTCTCCCTCTCATTTGTCATAAAATTATGTGACAGTGTCAATTTTTAATTCATATTTGGTAAATCTTCTTTTAAATAATTGGTACATAAAATATCCCTGGGGTTGTTTTTCTAGTTTCTTCTTTTGGTCAAGTTTTAAAAGTAGGCAAAATACCTTACCACCAAAGTATGCCTTTGACGAAAATAATTGCTGAAATCAATCCTGTCACTTAGCATCATTTTTGAAGTCTGGTAAATAGCTTTTATCCTGTCTTATAAAACAATGTAGACTTTTCCCTTGGGTTAGATTTGGGATCGTGCCACGAATTTTCACCGTGTTTTCCCACCTCGAACAGCATGGGTGATAAGCAAGCAGCTGCATTCAAGCACTTGCTGTGTGAAAGGTTAGAAAATTTATACAATGGCTCTTTTGGGGAGGCCTCACTGCTACAGCAGTTTATCCCATTTCTAAGCATGCACCATGCTGTTATCCTCACATTCGACTGCTGACCAGCAATGTGGCCCTCAGCTTTAATAGGGAGCATATGATCACTCTGGCTGGCAGGTGACACCATTTGGCATTGCTCCCTTGCAGCTCCGCAAAAAGATGTTCAAATATCAAAGCAAGAGGAAAGACCACTGTCTTTGTAAAGAGAATGATTTTAATATGCATGCACTTTTCTTCCATGAGAATTATCAACTTTCTACTCAGAGAAAATTCAGAGAATTTGCAAAACTCTTAATTAAAATTGATAAATAATCAAGTATAGGAAATTTAATTTTATGTTCAAGACAGGAGTGCAACCTGAAAATAGTTAAAAGTGGGAGTTTTTGTATTTAATTCACTCAGAAAATACAAGTCTACATGGACTGGAGTCACAAACAATTGATTAGAATTAATATGTACATATTTTTCATTAGTGTGATACTCTAGTACTAAATTTATAAGTATAGTTTTAAAAGTAAGTCTGTTTATATGTAAGACATATCTGTAGTGTGTGTAAAAACTGCATCTACCTTACTTTTTTACTGGTTAGTTTTTAATAATAGTCTATGTTATTTAAGTCCTATTACCATTATATTTTGCTGACTAGGATGAAAGCAACATTTATCACTCTTGGGAAAAATTATTTTATAAAATTAAATTTGTGACCATGCTGTCATAACAAGTATACAAGCCTGCATATGAACAGTTTTTCTTTACACAAACAAAGTGAATATTTTAACCTACCTGACACCAATTGTGTTTGTTCACATTAGAATTATTGGAAAGGTTTGTAATGTTATGAAAATAATTCAGATAATTTCTTGTATATAGAAAATCCTCTTATGACCTAGATAATGTCTCTGAATTGATTTACATATCTTCAGATTAAAACATGTTCTTTAGGTGAAAAAGAATATTGTGTTTATTATAAATTAATTCTGCCAGAATTTTAAAAAGACTTATTGCTATGGATTTTGTTTGTAGATAATATATTCTTAAATGACAAAATGATTTGTGTTTTCAAAAAGTTGTATGAGGTCATCACAGTATAATAAGCCTCATGAGGAGCTTGGAATTGCCTAGTTTGTGAGGATACTAGGGATTGGCTGGCTCATTAATCATCCAGCTCTATGTTTAGTAATAGGATAGTGCAGAGGTTTTTAGGCTATTTGTGGTGGAGGGTTAAATTTTGGGTTGGTTGTTGTCATTTTTGTTTCTGTTTCATTTCTTACCAATCTAAGAATATGGATCTACTAGTGATGTTTAGTGTGTAGGTCATACTACATACCTCACACAGTGGAACAAGGTAACAAACTTGCCTGTGCCTTGTTCATCCAGTTGAGTCCATTGAGTATGCAGCTGCATGTTGCTGCAATATTAAGATTACAATAAAATGGGCTCAGTGCTCACTTTCACTTCCTGTGCTTAGCACACTGTATACCCCTTCAAAATATTTACTTTTATTCATGGATCACATTTTAAATAGCTCTGTCCTCATGGGAATTCCTATGTGCAAATAAATAAAACTAAAACTAATGCTTGTCAAATTTTCTTTTATCAAAGAAGATTTAAATGGGAATAATAGATGTCTAGATGTGATTTAGATTCCAACAATTTCATGTGATATAGCTAAAACTGGATTCTGAGCTAGGGTCAATAGGAAGAGACTGAGTACTCATTTCATGGGGCAATTTGTAACAGAAGCTACAGAATAAAGCTTTATAAATCAGAGAAGTGGCAGGGTGATCCTGAGGAACAGAAGTTGCTCTAAAAACTTGGCTTAGAAATTTCTCCTACAGCTTGTTGAATTATTTGGTAAACCACTTACTGTCTGGTAATAAATCTCATTTTACTCAGCTTCTGTTGTATGTAAGAATTGTATTGATTAAGGTTCATTTACCAACTATACATATTAGATGGTTTGTGTTTGGGGAGTGGTTGGAGAGGGATCATCTCTATACCAGTACTTCTCTGTCTTCTCTATTCACACAGATTACCTGGACATGTTGTTAATGTACAGATTCTGGTTCAGCAGTGCAGAGAGAATCTGAGGACCTGCATGTATAACAAGCTGACACAGTCAAAGACAATTATGTTGATAAACAGCTCAAACTTTAAGTAGCAAAACTCCAGGTTAGATTAAGTCATTAGGAATAACTTCCACCTTTAGAATCCCACACTGCTCATGTTAAAGTTCAGCATGACAATGATGAATTATTCACTTTCATTACTTTTCTGAGAGTGGAAACTGTGTACCTATGATATTATCCAACATTCAACCATAACTTCTTTTTTTTTCCTTTTTCCTTATTAGAAGCAAAAAGAGAAAAATTATTTTCTCAGATATCCCTATCTATTTACATATAGATGTACAGACAGAGAAAGGAGAAAGGAGAGATTAAACAAGTCAATTTTAAGCAGTCTTCATATGGGATATGTAGGTGTCACTCTTTTGTCACATCAATGCAGACATTCAGCGTATTTATTTGTCAAAAACACATATTACTCGCCTATAGTTTATGATATAATATTTGCAGTCTGTTAATTTCATCTGTTTGCCATAAGAAAAAAAGACTTCAAGATCTCAAGATCTCAACATGTCTGGGGGAATATTAATTCAGGCTCCTTTGGAAGGCTTTCTAAGAATCAGCCACATCACACAGATTATAAGAGAGTTTGCTTCAGGAGATGGAATTCCAGATGGCAGATAGTGTAGGCACAAATGGGTACACAGAGTGGGCCTACTTTTCTGTGGAGAGAGTGAGGAGAATGAGCAGAATTGAAAGTCACTAGGGACACAAAAAAGAGTTAAGTTTAGTGAAGTGACAATCTGAGAGGACAATGGAAGTAGTGGTACATTATAGCAGGCTTCTTTTAAAATTTGGAGTTGAACTTGAGAAAATGAGTTTGGATGTTTCCATTTATGAACCTAAAGCATGGTAGTAGTATTTTGGAAAATTAAATGTGCAACTTTTAAAATGAAGGTATGTTTACAGGTGTTATGATCATTAAATAGGTTACCAAAATAATTTTAGGAAAAGATAGCATTCTTTTTGTGTGCAATATAATTTGAATTAGTCCAAATGAATAAAATTAAATTTATAATTAATCAGATTTCAGGGGAACCTCTATTCTGTCATCTCCTGAAGAAACCTTTAAACAAATATTAAACTCAGACATTAAACTTTATCCTTTAATTTTTCATTATTTACCTGGTTTTTGTATCTGACACAAGGTGTACTTGTTAACATCTTCTATTTCAAAGCCAAACTTTCACTCTAGTCAGCCTTATCCATTTGGATATCCTGAACACACCACGTAAATGTTACAGTGACACAAGCTCTTCACCAGGACACCCTGGTGAAGCATAGCCTAGCCATACCTCTGACTTCTCAGAGGGGCATGTTACCACAAAAACAATACAGAACCAAAATGTGCTATTCCCTGAGCCTCTATAGTGTCAACTCTGCATGGCCAGAATAAAACAGGGAAAAAATAGATGATGGAAGCCAAACAATTTGATAATTTAGATGATTGACCCAGTTGAGTCACAATAATACTCCCAAAATGAAATTAGTAAACATCACACACACACACACACATATATATTTTTTTTCAAAATTTTCAACAAACCTCTGGTCCTTAATTCTAGATCAGCCTACTGCTTATTTCTCCCTACTAGATACATTCTAGATATATCCATATTAATTCAAGATATAATGTGTTGAATTTACTTTTTTTCTTCTTTCTCATTTTATTTCTTTTCCCTTCCTTCCTTCTCCTTTCCCCCAGGTCCCCTTCCCGTTTGAAAATATTCTTCCTATTTCACAATACCTATTATACATTTTGGTCCTTATTTACACTTTCTGCTTCTCACACCAAAGAAATAATAAAGTATTTACACATATGTGTCTGATTTATTTCACTTAAGAGTGTGGTCTCAAGGTTCATCCATTTGATTAGAAATGGCTCAAGTATATCCTTCTTTATGGCTGAGTATTACTCCATTATAGTTTTTAAAAACCCACATGTCAAAGATCCCATCTGACTCCAGAAAGAATGACTATTATCAAGAAATCAATCAATAACAAGTGCTGGTAGGGCTATGAGGAAAAAGGAACCCTTCTCCACTGTTGGTGGGAGTGTAGCCTGGTGCACCTACTGTGGAAATCAGTATGGAGATTCAAAAAAACTAAAACTAGAGGTTCCATGTGGCCCAGCTATTCCCCTTCTTGGTATCTTCCCAAAAGAATTAAAAGCATCATACCACAATGATATATGCAAACCCATATTTTAGTGGCACAGTTTATAATAGCTAAATCTTGGAAACAGCTCAAATGCCCATCAACAGATAAATGAATAATGATGTGGATATATATCTATATCTACATCCATATCTATGTATATCTAGATATGTATATATACATATATATGTATCTAGATATCTATATCTACATCTATATCTAAAAGATGTAGATATAGACATGCAACTTACTTATGAACTACCAGAAATTTGCTCTTATTCTATGTTTTCCATGTCAGAGAATTGTGAAGCTGTTTATGAGATTGCCAAAACTATAAACTTCTAAGTTATTTAATGACTTCTCATTTTACCCATCCAAATATTTACTGTCTTATTGTTCCTAATTCCACCTTTCTTGTAGTTCATAACAGCTTTTAGTTTCTACTATCATTACCTTTGTTGACACTCTTATAAACCTCATGTACAGAAAGATCTATTTGAATTAGATCTCCTTCTTGCTTCCTGGATGTGTAGCTTTGAGAAGATATTTTGATTTTGTTTCTTTGCCTATTAAAGCTGAGGGAAAAGATTTTTTTAAAAAAAAAAATATGTCTACATTAAAGAAAGCCTCAATGATTGAAGCATTTTCAAAATGATGCATTTAGAAAATTTCTAGAAGGATTCAGGAGAGGGGAGGTAAGAGAGAGGAAGAGGGAGTAAAAAGAACTAAGAAGTGATATGTACATGTAACAACTCTATACAATTAATATATTATGTACTGCAAACATATACTAATAAAATATTTTAAAGAGCTAGACACATGTATACATACATACAAGCATAGGCTGGTTCTCTGCTTTACAAAGTAGTTTTCAAGACTATGTAAGATATTCTAAGAAAAATTCAACACAGTGAGGACTTCATATATGTTTACTTTCAATATTATGCTGTTATCATCATCTTGATGGTCTCCTTGTCTTCAGTCTTATGCTCTGATAATCCATTCTCTCACCTCACCATCAGAATCTAAAATAGTAATGTATATCTTCCTCTTGCTCCAAAACTTTCAGTGGTTCTCTTATTCACAGAAGGTCTTATTGCGGACCTACATTATTGGCTAGCATCTAATCTAGGTCCTTAATTTCCATTCTTATTTCTACTGCTTACTGAAAACTCCCTATGTTGAGGGCAAGGAAAAAATCTACTATTTCCCCCACCCAACATGCTATTTCATACCATATACTCATTAATTACCTTCATCTCAACTTTACAGATTCCCACATGTAGTTTAAAATTCATCGTAATAACCTATGACTTCATCTAACCTTCTTTGCTGCCCTTCACAGAATTACATATTTCCAATTTCACTAGTGTAATCTTGTTTCTGTTAGCCCACTGCTACTTTGAGTTAATTAGCACACATTTGTTGAAAGTTTTGAAGTATTATAAAATTACAGGAAAGATTTTATTTAGATATATACACATTCCCACATACACATACTTTATATGTCACATATGTAAAAAAAAAGCTGTGTTAATATATTTAATTTTATTCTTGTGTTGATGCCACTTTCTAATAAGCAGGACCTCTGTTGTAAATTAACACTTGTTAGGAAAGGGTATTTGTTTTGGCTCTTCCAAAAGTACATATTAATTTACCTTAAGATAAGCCACACATTTGCAAAGTGCATAAATGGTACAAAGCTTGGGTTTGTGAAATGGATACTACTTGATTCACAGTGTAAGTAACTGTAGCATTGACCTCAGCTAAAGCAGATGTTCTAACAAACTGAGATTTACAGCCAGTTTAAACTGTGTAAAATAGGATAGCCTGGTTAAGAAAATGGGCTCTGGTTTTAGAAAATCCAAGTTCAAAGTCTAGTCCACAATTTATTACCAATATGATCTTCCCTAACATCCAGCAGGTTGCTCCCCCATAAAATAGAACTAAGACTGATATACACATAACAAGATTATTGGGAGTATTAAGTCAAATTAAGTGATATGAGTTAAGCTTTAAATCTACCAAACATTCAGATTCACAAGGCTACTATAAGTTACACTTGACATCAATGGTGGTTAGAAAGATATAGAACAGGAACCAAACTTTGTCCTAGTGCCAGACATTCTTCATCTGGTGAGAATTCTCCTAGAAATCCAGGCAGCACAACCCAGATGCAAAAAGATAAGTTTCGTAGTAGGTAGGTAGGGAGCTGCAATGGCTTAAGGAGTTTAACGCTTCACAGGAGCAAGAATCTCTTCAGTCCTGTAATCACAATCTTCAAGATGCCCAAGAGACCAGGCTGTTCTAAGAGCTGCCCAAAGCTATGTCTGGGTACAAATACTTGCACTTTTCCCACATCAGGTGAAATTTATCCAAAGGCATGATTTCATCATAAATGATATGACCTGTAACATAGTTGACACGTCAGCTTCTGTGAGGTGACCAGGGTAGGTGTAATTGAAGGCAGTTTACCAATTATCAAATCCTTTATAAAAGCTTAAAAGGGATTGTTAATCCTTTGGACATAAACTATGAATTTATTAAAGTATTACATATTAATAATTATAAATTATTAAGTATTAGATAAAGGGTAATATAAGCTAACATGTATGACAATAATATTAGGAAGGTTTTAAAAATCTAAGATGAATTTTATTAAAAATCCCCATGGAATTTTATAACAAAAAACTATAGAGGCTATCATTTGGTCATTATTTTGCCTGATTTTTATGGATAAATTCATAAGTTTGATTGAAAATTTATTCATTATAGAAAAAGTTTTGGCCCATGGTTAGCATTGTACTAACACATCATCAATATTCAGTGCATATTCTTTAAGCAGAAGTGATCTTTTGGAACATGCCGAATCAGCCCGCTGCAGACAGGCAGGTCTGAGCACGCCCTACCGAGGTCCCGAGTTGTGCGGAACACGCCGAATCAGCCCGCGACCCAGCAACCATCCACTGGACACCCCCCTCCCCACTCCTCTGTATAACCACCTGGTTCCACACTACAAAGACGCAAAGGACACCGGGCCACCAGACCACTGTACTGAGTCCTGCCGCTCCTGGCCCAGAGGTAGGGGCTTCTGAGCCGCCGTCCCACTGCTCCTGGTGCAGAGGAAGGGGTTTCCCGGCCACCATCCCTCCAGATGCTCAGAGCCCAGAGGAAAGGACTTTTGGGCCACCATCCCTACCGCTGCTCCTGGCCCCTGTCCCACCTCTCCCAGCTCAGAGGAGGTAATCCCTGCATGTGCCAACAGCCCCACTCCAGTTGAAATGAGAAAACACATAAATAAGTCTCAAAACCAGACCTCCAGATCATTTACAGCAACCTCAAAGGGAAATGAGATGGAACACTCTGATACTCAACCACCTGGACCCACTGAACTGGCAACAAAAGGGGATCTGGAAAAAATAAAATCAGAAATAATTTCTCAGATAACAGGAGAAATTGTGCCCCTAGTGCAAGACATGATTAATAAATCTAAAGAGGAGCTGAGGAACATGATGGAATCCCAACATAGGAAACAAATGGAATCCATAAAACAGATGCAAATAGATTTCCAGGACATGAAAAACTCCATTGAAAGTCTACACAGCAGAATGAGCCAATGTGAGGATAGAATTTCAGATATAGAAGATAAGATTGCAATTAATGACCAGGAAAAGAAAAATTGCTTCAAAATTATAAGGGAACATGAGAAATCAATCCAGCAGCTGTTAGATGATGCAAAGAAGAATAACATAAGACTGATTGGAGTCAATAAAGAAATAGGAGAGAGTGCAAATGATATAAAAAACTCTTCACAGAAATAATGGCAGAAAATTTCCCAAGCAGGGGAAAAGAGCTTGACATACAGATAAGTGAGGCATATAGGACTCCAAATAGCCTTGATCAAAAAAAGTCTACACATAGGCATATAATTGTTAAGATTTCAGAAACACAACAGAAGAACAAAGTTCTCCAAGCAGTCAGAGAAAAGAAACAAATCACGTACAAAGGAAAGCCCATCAGAATCACAGCAGACTTCTCACCACAAACCATCAAGGCAAGAAGAGCTTGGAGTGACATATTACAAGCCCTAAAAGAAAAGAGCCACCAACCCAGATTGATGTACCCTGCAAAATTATCTTTCAAAATTGTTGGAGAAATAAGATACATTCATGACAAAGAGCACCTTAAGAACTTTGTGAATAACAAAGCAGCACTCCAAAGAATTTTACACAATATCCTAGGAACTGACATTGAGGATCACAACCCCAGGAAGCAAAGCAGAATGAACCCATCTGGCATGACAAGAAATTAAATGTAAAGGGGGAGAACCCAACAAAAAGAAAAAGTCATGGAAATGACAAGTCAATGCATTTCAGTTATAGCCATCAATGTTAATGGTCTCAATTCACCAATCAAAAGAAATAGACTGGCAGAATGGGTCAAGAAGCAAAATCCAACAATATGCTGCATACAAGAAACACACTTAATTCAAAAGGAAACTCATAGGCTGAAAGTTAAAGGGTGGAAAACAATACTCCATGCAATGGGAATGCAAAAAAAAAGCAGAAGTAGCTATCCTCTTTACAAATCAAGTAGATTTCAAATCAACATTGATTAAGAGAGATAAAGAAGGACACTATATCCTTGTAAAGGGAACAATCCAACATGAAGATATGACAATCATAAATATCTATGCACCAAACACTAGTGTGCCCAACTATATAAAACAAATACTAACGGACATGAAAAGTCATATATGCACTAATACAATTGTAGTGGGGGACCTCAACACCCCACTGTCACAAATAGATAGATCAAATAGACAAAAAACAAGTAATGAAATACTAGAACTCAATCGAACTCTTGAACAAATGAACTTAACAGATGTGTATGGAGTCTTTCACCCCACAAAATCAGAATACACATTCTTCTCAGCTGCACATGGGTAATTCTCCAAAATAGACCACATACTCACACATAGAACATGTTTAAGTAAGTGCAAAGGAATTGAAGTTATCCCCTCTATATTATCAGACCATAGGGTGATGAAATTGGAAATCCATAGCAAAAGAAACTGAAAAAATTTCATAAATATGTGGAAATTGAACAACACACTTCTGAATAACCATTGGATCACATGGGAAATTAAAGAAGAAATCAGACAGTTCCTTCAATTAAATGACAATGACAATACAACATATCGGAATTTATGGGACACAATGAAAGCAGTCTTAGGAGGGAAATTCATAGCTGTGAATTCACATATTAGGAAAACAGAATGAGCCCAATTAAACAACCTGATGCTGAACCTCAAGCTTCTAGAGAAACAAGAGCAGGACAACCCCAAAGCTCATACAGGGAGGAAATGATAAAGATCAGAAGAGAAATCAATGCAATGGAGACTAAGAGAATGGTACAAAAAAATCAATGAAGCCAAGAGTTGGTTCTTCAAAAGAATCAACAAGCTTGACAAACCCTTAGCCAACCTTACCAGAAAAAAAGGAAAGAAAAGGCCCAAATCCATGCAATTAGGAATGAAAAGGGTGAAATTACAACAGACCCAGCAGAAATCCAGAGGATGATCAATACCTACTTCCAGAACCTATATGCCAATAAAATGGAAAACACAGAAGAAATGGACAGATTCCTAGATACATATGAATTACCAAAGTTGAACAAAGAAGACCTAAAAATTCTAAACAACCCAATATCGACCAATGAAATTGAAAATGTAATTAAAAACTTATCAACTAAGAAAAGCTCAGGCCCTGATGGCTTCACTGCTGAATTCTACAAGACATTTAGAGAGGAACTACTGCCACTACTGTTTAAACTCTTCAATGAAATTGAAAGGGAAGCAATACTCCTGAATTCATTCCTGGAAGCAAGCATCACCTTGATCCCCAAAGCAGAGAAAGACCCAACCAAAAAGAAGAACTATAGGCCAATCTCACTAATGAATATAGATGCAAAAATCCTTCATAAGATAATGGCAAACAGAATGCAGAAGATCATCAAGAAGATCATACACCCTGATCAAGTGGGATTCATCCCAGGGATGCAGAGATGGTTCAATATATGCAAATCAATCAATGTAATACACTATATCAATAGAGCCAAGGACAAAAATCATATGATTATCTCCATAGACACAGAAAAAGTGTTTGACAATATCCAACATGCATTTATGATTAAAAACCCTACAAAAACCTTGAATAGGTGGTCTCTACCTCAAATTGATAAAATCCATCTATGAAAAACCAACAACCAATATCATATTAAATGGTCAAAAACTGAAATTCTTCACATTAAAATCAAGAACAAGACAAGGATGTCCACTATCACCACTCTTGTTCAATATAGTTCTGGAAACATTAGCCACAGCAATTAGACAAGAGAAAGAAATAAAAGGAATAAAGATAGGAAATGAAGAAGTTAAATTGTCATTATTTGCAAATGACATGGTACTCTATATAGAAGACCCAAGAACTCCACCAAAAGTCTTCTAGACTTAATAACCAAATTCAGTCAAGTAGCTGGTTACAAGGTCAACACACAAAAATCAATAGCTTTCCTCTACACGAATGACAGACTCACTGAGAGAGAAATAGGGCAAATAATTCCTTTCACAATAGCATTCCAAAAAACTGAAATACCTAGGAATCAACCTAACAAAAGAAATCAAAGACCTCTTCTCTGAAAACTATGGCACTCTGAAAAGAGAGATTGAAGATGATATCAGAAAATGGACAGACATCCCCTGCTCCTGGGTAGGAAGGATGAATAGAGTGAAAATGGCCATACTTCCAAAACTGCTATATAGATTTAATGCAATTCCAATTGAGATCCCAGCAGCATACTGAAAACAATCCAAGAATTCATTTGGAGCAAGAAGAGACCCAGAATAGCAAAAGCAATTCTAGGTAACAGAGACATGGCAGGGGGTATCACCATCCCCAACCTGCAACTGTACTACAAAGCTACTGTGATAAACACAGCATGGTACTGGCAAAGAAACAGACCTGAGGACCAGTGGAACAGATTAGAAGATGCAGAAACAACGCCAGACACACTCAGCCATCTCATCTTTGATAAAGGAGCCAAACACCCTCACTGATACATGTGCGCCCATGTTCATAGCAGCACAGTTTGTAATAGCTAAAACTTGGAAACAGCCCAAATGCCCATCAACTGGAGACTGGATAAAGAAAATGTGGTTTTTTTATAAAATGGAATACTACTCAGCCACAAAAAATGAGAAATTAGAGACATTTATAGCTAAGTGGATGCACATTGAGGTGATACTCTTAAGTGAAATAAATAGGACACACATGAATAAATACTGAATAGTTTCTCTGGTGTGAGAAACTGAAAGTGTAAATAAGGACTAAAATGTATAATAGGTCATGTGAAATAGGAAGAAAAGGGGCAAAGGGGAAGGCAGTGGGAGGGCTAGGGGAAAGGATAGAAGGGAATGTGATTAATATGAGAAAATGGAAAAAGAGGAACAAAATCTTTGTAAATAGGGAGGAATAGAGGGGTTGATGGGAGGGCTGGGCAAGGGTGAAAAATAAGAACCAAGAGAGATTATGTAAAGTTGCAAATTTTCAATGATGAATGTCATTATATTGTATACCTCAAATGTACCAATGATTAGAATGAATAATCGATAATGCAAAATAGGAAGAAAAGATCCAAAGAGGTAGGGGTAGTGGGAGGGGCAGGGGAAAGGAAAGAAGGGAAAGGAAAAATGCTGAGAAATGGAAAAAATGGAAATAAAGTCTTTGTGAATAGGGAAGGGTGGAGGGGGTGAAGGGAGGGCTAGGAATGGGGAAAAAATAGGAACCAAGATGCATTATGTAAAGGTACAATTCCCAATGAGAAATGTAATTGTGTTGTATACCTAAAATGTACCAATAAAAGAATTTAATAAAAAAAATAAATGAAAGCCACACACCCCCCCCAAAGATTTGAACTGGGGATCATCCAATAACAGAAAAAAAAAAAAAAAAAAAAAAAAAAAGGAAGTGATCTTTTGGTCACAGGGAAAATGAAGCTGATGCACAGAGCCCTTTTGCTAGCACTCTGTTGATCTTCTGCTCAGACTTCTCAATTCAGACAAATTGACTTGGATACTTTGAGCTCTAATTCTATCCTATGAATATAATTTCATGCACATACCAGGAGGATTAAGAAGATTGAGTATGAGTTGTTATGGTGAAATGGACCTGCCTCTCTCAATGGTCAATTATCAGAGATAAATATAGAACCTGAATAATACATCACAATTATCAGTGCATTCTCCCATTTGGAGCAGATCTCTCTATCATCGTGACAGGCTATGCAGACAAACTTACATTATGGGTTATTGAGACTGAGCGAGAGTTCAACTAAGTCAACACAAGTCCCTCCTATTCCCAAAATCTCCTCAAAGTGCACGTGCCTTTAGCTTTATATGTCTATAATATTGTCTTCATCCTCATATATAAATGTTGACTTTTAATTCAATATTACTCTAATTTAAGTAGAAAGAGAAGTAGATAGACAAGAGTTTAAACATAAACATTCACTAATGAATTACTAGCGGTATGTTTAGTGAATAACGCTATAGTATAAAAATAAATGCATGTATACTTCCAACACTTACAATGTGTTTAATTAGGATATGCTTATGTATAATACATATTAAAGTATTAATTAGAAAAGTTGATGTACTTGAATAGACATGTTATAATTATAAGTTGTAACTAAAATTTCAAATGATATTAAAAATAATGTTGAGAAACAAATTACTTTTTCTACTAGAAACAATATTGAATTTAGCCAGGCATACTTATTTAAATCAGTAAACAAAATGGAAATTTACATACATTAGCAGTTCTTGGTTTCTCATTATCTAAATTAAAACAAATCTGGAATGAGTAAAATGAGCAATATGGTAAATTTAACTTCAGCTTATTTTGCTTAAACTCCTTTATTTTCTATTTCCTATGAATGTTTTAATAGCTCTTACAAAATAGGAGATAATGAAAATGTTAGCTTTGAGTCTGCTTTTCCACATTGTAAATGTTAATATATTTTCTGTGAAATTGAAACCACACCTCCAAGTAGAAATAAAAATGCCTATGCTGATTTTACTGTGGAGTGTAGAAGATAACATTCTTAACTGCCTGAGAGCCTATGATGAGAATTTCAATGCTCTTTTGCAGCTTTTGCCAACAAGAGAAGATGCCAGTGACTTTCCAGTCCTGTGTGATCACCAAAGAGTGTCAGGTATCCGAGTGGTCGGAATGGAGCCCATGCTCAAAACTGTGCCATGACATGGCGTCCCCTACAGGCACTCGTGTAAGGGCACGAACTGTCAGGCAGCTTCCTGTTGGCAGTGAAAAGGAGTGTCCAGAGCTTGAAGAGAAAGAAGCCTGCGTGTCCCAAGGAGAAGGAGTTGCTCTCTGTGCCACGTGAGTAAATCAAAAAGAGTGCAATGTGCCCGAACTGCGTGTTCTTTCAGTATTTAGTATTTCTTTTCAACTGAACAGTAGGTTAAAACATAGTGATTTGTATACATTTTAAGTATAAAAGTAAAATATCCCTTTCCAAACTCTACCCTAAAAGATAAATACAGATTTTGCAGAATAAAAATCTATGCTTCCCAATATCCATCAGGGTTAGACTTTTAACAGCACTTCTCTGTTTATGTACTTTCTGTAATAACAGTTGGCAAATTTTTTTAAGAGATGTATAATAAATACATTAGGTTATGTAGGTCACATGTTTCTCTCTTGAAACAATTCAGTGTCATCACTGGCACTATAGACAGTATGTAAACAAATGAGTTGGGCTGTGTTCCAATAAAATATTTCGTACAAAAGCAAGTGACAGATTGATTGATACTTAGTTTTTGTAATTTATCAATCCTTATTCTATAAAGTAAACTAACTTTCAAACCATAGATTCCTGTGACCCATTTAAATGTATGTAATAAATCCCATTAAATAGAATAAAATACTACCCCCCAAAACTGAGACTTTAAAGTCTTTAAAGACAAGAACTGTGTTTATTAATCTTGAGATCTATCAGTAGGTGTTGGGCTATGTTTAGGTGTTTACTTATTTTAGTATCAGAATATATCATAAGGCTTGGCATATAGTTAAGTACTCAGTAAATGTTTTAATTCAGATGAAATGAGACTAGTTCAGAAATATTTGGCAGTATAGCACTGCTCTTTTTGTCCTTAAAAATATTATTTCCAAGACATCACTGTTAACTATCTTGGCAACCACAATAGTTCAGCTTTATCTGAATACAGAATATGTATAAAACAACTGAGTGAATTTTAGTTTCTCCATGGTGCACAAACCTCATGAAGATCCTCTCTGGAATATACCACGCATTTCAAGCATGTGTATACAATTGGAGCTTCACAAACCAGTGAGAAGGGAAATTAATACCACTACCATTACAACTAAAAATAACAAAACTAGTGATGAATTATTTAAGAGCTTCAGTTCTGCAGCTTTTTGAAATTACCCATTTTCCTTCAGTATAACTAGTGACTGAAAACTCCAGTTTCATTCTGTCTCCACCTGTCCCACTAACTTTGGCAGTTCCTCCTGATATGACACACACAAGGAAGTTGACAGGAATTTTAGGCTATTTTCCCTCTTGTGAATTTCTTGTTTGTGTTAAACTGATACAATATTCTTTATCCTCTCATATTCAAACACCATTAACAAATAGATGAAAAATTTTGACTTTTTTTCTCTGCTCCCTTTTGTTTTAGGAAGTAGCATTTTTCTTAGAATGTATAACATATTTACAGTACTGGAAATCTATTCCTTTCATAGTATTCCTTGAAGTAACCTAGATTGAAATTCCATTCTATATTTTTTAAATGATCATCCTTTTAAGTTCCCTAACAAATGATCTATTTAACTTTACTTCTCTGTACCCTGTCTTTGCAAACAAGCATCAATTCCATGTTTCTAGAATTGACCTGAGTGTTGCCCTTCCTTTACAAACAGATAGCAAGTCTATTGTTCCTGATGTCCCAGTCCTACAGCTCTGTTAATTCATGAATCTCCACTTATAAAAAACAAAGCTGGCAAGAAACTTTATCCTAACAGAGCAAAGCATCAGATCTGACATCCAAGGACTCCTTTAACCTTTTTGTCTACTAGGAATAAACACTGACACCCACATTTATACATATGTTGGCCATTAATCTGATTCCTAAGGAGGCATCTTGGTTAAAGTGACACAAAGTGCTACATGAGACGATTTCTTTGGGCTTTTAGAGTATTCATTTCCTAGATGTGGAGAAATGCCATCACTCTCTGGAGTGATGGGAAATGGTCCCTGGGCTATCTCCTTCAAGCACGTGTTGTGCTGACAATTCCCTCACATTTCCTGCACATCATGATCTTGATTGGAGCTTTAATTGCACATCACAGATTGTCTTTCCTGTGCTCCACTGATTAGAAACATCATCACTTTTCACCATTTGTCAACACTCTTCAGGGATGCTCAGCACTAGAGGCCATGAGGAACAAATTCTTATTCTTGACAATAAAGAGAAAACTCTGAATTGTTCTGTTACATTTCCTTTAATCCTAATACAATTATAATTTTGCTCCAGTGTGAAGAAGCAGTTTTCATTCACTTTATTAGAGGCCAAACAAATGTTTGGGTTCATCACTTAGAATGTTTTCTATTCTCATATTCAATCTTCCTTTCTTTACAACCATCAAGCAAGGGCAGACTTAGCTTCAGCTTAATTGAACATAAAACTTCATGTTTTCAGCATTCTCTTTTTCATAAAATATTTACAAATGACAATTAAAGCAGAATCATTCTAAATTTAACCCTACTTTTAATGGGTACTGAAGATAAGCAACAGATTGAAGTTGACTCTGCCTCATACTTCTAGTCCATGAGGGAGTCCAGAAGAAAATATTATTAAAATAAGATTTAGAACAAAATATGAGTGGAGAAACATTTCATTCACTAAACACGGTGGCCACTGCCGGCCTTTCCTTAATTTAGGTATGGCTGGAGAACTACGGAGTGGACAGAGTGTCGCGTGGACCCTTTGCTCAGTCAGCAGGACAAGAGGCGAGCCAACCAGACTGCCCTCTGCGGAGGCGGCGTTCAGACCCGGGAGTTGTACTGCGTGCAAACCAATGAGAGCCTCCTCTCGTACTTAAATAACCACAAGGACAAAGAAGGTATGTTGTGCTTTCTTCTAAATGACTTATTCATAGAGAGTGTGTGGTGGCCCTGGAAGGATATATGCAGGGCCATTTGGACCATAAAGAACCGTATTTCTGACTTTATTATGGTAGATGTGCACCGTGATACACTTTAATCCACATTATGGTTGTTGAAAAGTTTTAATACAAATCTACCTTTGTTCAGTTTCGAGTTACTGACAAGCCTGTTTTTTGTTTGTTTTTTTGTTTTTTGCTTAAATTCTTTTATTGGTACATTTTGGGTATACATTTATCATTGGATGTTTGTACCGGTACATGATGTATTTTGGTTCTTATTTTTTCCCCATAACCTGTGCTCCCTTCACCCCCGCCCTTCCTATTTACATAGACTTCGTTTCCATTTTTTTTCTTTTCTCATAATTTTTCCTTTCCATTCTTTCCTTTCCCCATCTCCTCCCACCACCCCTAGGCCTTTGGACCTTTTCCTGTTTCAAAGTATCAATTATTCATTATTAATCCTTTTAATCCTTATTTACACTTTCAGTTTCTCACACTAGAGAAACTGTTCGGTATTTACACATGTGTGTCCTATTTATTTTACTTAAGAGTATGGCCTCAATATGCATCCATTTAGCTATAAATGACTCTAGTTTCTCGTTCTTTATGGCTAAGTAGTACTCCATTTTATTAAAAAACCCACATCTTCTTTATCCAGTTTCCAGTTGATGGGCACTTGGGCTGTTTCCAAGCTTTAGCTATTACAAACTGTGCCACTATAAACATGGGTGCACATATAACTCTATGGTATGATTCTTTTAATCGACAAGGCTCTTTTTAAATTATTGTTTTAAATGCCTTTCTGATTCAACTCTGCCTCAAAATTTAGCAGGATTAATTAATTATGAAATTAGAATAAAATCATATATTGTAAGTATACACAAGTATATAAAGTCTAAATTTTTCTTTAGATAAGAAATAAAACCTCATAAAAACAAATCTCAATTTGTTAAAATGTACTTAAGAATAAGTTAGCTATGGTATCGAGTAAAACTTTCAATTTGAATTTAAATGAAATACGGAGTTTAAAAGACCGCAATAAAAGGAAGTTCTAACCCAAACACATGCCATTTTCACACCTTTAATAATTTGATAGATATATTTTGGATTTTATTTTATTTTTTGATATCAATTTTGGAGTCAGATGCTGTAAATGTACGAGCAAATAAATGAATCCAATATGGCCAACAACAAAAGTATATGTTCCTATATTGTAATGTTATTGTTAAATTATTGGATCAAGCTTACAGTAGGCTATTAGATCTTAAGTCTACACTAACACAAGTATTTTTAGGCAGAGTTTTAAGCAGTCCTTGCACTCTCTTTATCTGAAGGGTAGCAAGATTTCTGTCACAAATCCATTCAACATAAGTTGATTGTTGCCAATAGAGTTCCAAAATGTGTAAAATACAATGAGGCTATAGAAACATCAATACAGATTTCATGTCATGAAAGTCCCTAAATCTATTACTATGGCATAGTAACAAATCCATCATTATATTCCAATATGATACACTATAGAGCTAGGTTTTAGCATGGCTGTCAAGGGAAGCACAGAAACAGAGGCTGTCATAGAGGTACTTGAGTCAAGTGATGATAGACACACCTCTTACACATAAGTGAGTGAAGAATGCAAGAGGGATTTATTCCAGGTGAGGGAATAGTGTGTGTTAAAGCAAAGCACAAATCTTGCCAATAAAGATGAGCATGTTCTGTCAAGTTGTGGTTAGGGTAGGTTGGAATTTCCTAGGAATTATGTTGGCTGGGAAAGGAAAAGAATAAAGATACAAGATGATACCAGCAAAAAGAAGAAGGAGAAGGAGAAGGAGAAGGAGAAGGAGAAGGAGAAGGAAAAAAGACTATTCAGGCAAGAAATCTGAGCAAGAATGGTCAGAATAAACAGATGAAGAGCTCCTGTGCTCCTACAAAAAGAAGTTACATTAGTGACCAGAAATTCATGATAGATAAGCACTGAAGATTTTTGCATTTACAGCTTTCAAAATTTAATTGCTCTGTATCCACTAATTTTACAAAGCATGTCAACTCATTTAGGAATCTAGCCTAGGGATACATTTTACTACTAATGTACCTTGAGGTTGTAAGGAAGTAGCATAAAACATGGAATGTTAGTACATTAATATTTTCTGCCACTTTATTGGCTCCATTTTTAACTCTCTTAGGTAGATTTATTATATTTCAGAGTAGTATAATTTCATGGCTTGAGGTAGAACAGATTTTAGTTTCTGAATGCCAATTATGTCTTGTAGGTTATTACTTTCAAAGGATCCTTGAGAATTCTGAATTGCAGCTAGATTTTTTTCCATTATTTTTTCATAGAGTTCTTCATACTTCTTCCAAACTACTACAAAACACCAACAATAAAAGTCAAAGAAAGAAAGGAGCACAAAACGAATATCATTACAATATGTCTGTTACTCTAAGGCAAATGTCAAATACCAATAGATATTAAAAGAGTTACTTCACCTAAAATTAATTTTTATAATATTAATATTTAACATAAGCAGCTTAGGAATTTCTTTTATATCACATGCTAAGAATACTAGTCTTTCATAGTGCTTACAAAACAGTTGGTTCTCCTTAAAAATTGCAGCTTTTTTTCCTCAGAACTTGGACTACATGAGTACGCCCCACCCCTCTCACCAAGAGCACTTAACATTTCCCAATAAAAAACTATTTATTACACCAGCATTCCAGGGCTGACAAGCAAAGACTATGTGTGCATGAATGGAAGACAATCAGTCTGAGCTCTGCAGACTGTTCATAATCTATCTTCCTTCAATAAATATGAAAGAGTAGAAGTTCACTTCATAAAGAGATACCTCACAAATCAATTCCCCCCACCAATTCTAATAAGAAATTAATTTCAAGAAGGCTTGACTATGTGACCACGAACAACTCACCCTAAAAGCAATTCATATTGTACTTATTTTGAAGAACAAAGTCTACAATGTTCTTTTTTCAGATTGACACTGTGTTCTACATATGACCTGTTTAACATGTAACCAAGGTGTTAAAAATACCTTACCTTGAAATCAAATACTTTAACTCAAAAATAAACTTGTAAACACAAAGACAGCAAGTAATATAAAATTCACAGAAACATCCTTTATTATCTTGGCAGGTCACTTTACACAGGGAATGGAGTGACAACATTACCATGACAGAGCCACATTACTCACGTTATTCATCTGTATATGCACTACTATTAATTGATTCATACCACACTAACAGACCAGAAAAATTCTCTTTCATGGAGTTAGTATATCTAATTTCCAGAACATCAAAATACATATGATTAAACTACTCACAGAATTATTTCATAATATTCACAACTTGGTATGCTATTTGTTTCAGTTGAGTTACATCAATAGCACAGTAATTAAGTTAGTAATAGCTTCTATAGATGAGAAAAATATATCAACTTGATCTTAGAGTGCATCTACATTTTATTTGTATTCTCCTGCTGGCTGCAAGTAAATCTCACAATTTTGACAGTTTTAACCCCACAATATTCAGATGACCACAATTTCCACTATATCATGTCTTTAGAGGAAAGATCTGACAAGTTCTTTAATGAGAAGAGTTAGTGTTAAAATCCTTGATAGTTTCTGTTTGGCTGATCAGAATTCCAGCAGGCTGCAAAGAATACCCAGCTCAAGCTGGTGTGAAATGTACCCTTATCAAACTATGAAAAGAGGCCTTGGCCATAGGGAGGGTATCTGTATCAAAGACCTAGAAAGCTAATGAAAATATTGCTGATCATTGGATGCATGGATATAGTTTGAGTGTTTTTAAAGCTCAAAGTGAAATTAAAGTAGATTTTAGCTATGGTAACTCAAGGAATTCTTCTATTTGGTATAGATCAAAAAGAATTAAGTTAGAGAAACTAAAAGCATTGGTTTAAACCCTAAGACTTAAAAGTGATATATATTACAGGAAACTTAAGAACACTCTCCTGTAAAAGGCACCTCAAAGAGTCCACAGTAAAGTCTGGACAAGGCCACTGGGGTGGGGCTTATTGAGAAAGACAGCTCTGACAATGAGCCCATATAATGACACTGAGTCAGATGTGCCAGCAAAATAGATTGGAGGGTCAATGGCAAGACAGATGACACAAGAATAATGGAACTGTGAATAGAAAAAATGATGAATGAAAAACATGTGTTTTTCCATGTTCATCAAAGAAATAAGGAGAATAATGTAGTAAAGCCATGCCTAAATAGAAGGCAAACTCATTAGGATGATAATCTTTTATCTACAGTTTCCACAAATCAGCCCACTTTAGTCAAAGCTTTTTTTGAAAAAAGCAGAGAAGAAAGGCTATGCTTATGTTGCTATTTCCCTGTTATTTCAAAAAGTAAATATCACAGCACGTTGAAGACTAGTGCTGCACCTTTCCTATCCATCACTTATGAAATAACAGGTAGGTGAGAATATTTTATATGACACTTTCATCAGAAATGTGTATCAGAGCATCATGGGAATGGGAGACAGTCTCTATATGTTCTCTGATACAATCCTTAAACTATCTAGCAAAGAGAGTGGTGTACTTTTACTCTCTGTATTTCTACTTGCTAGAAATACATCAAAGCTATTCCATGAATGATTTCATGTTTATTAACTTCATATAATGTCATTATATAGATATAAATTACAGACAAACATAAAAAAATTTAAATTACTGACTTCTAAAACTTTCACTCGGCTTTATAATTATGCAAACAGGTGCATACAATTTTGCTATGAACCCTTTTGTTGAGAGAAATTAATGTAGGTATGAATACTTTTCATAACATAATTTCTAGGTATTCTGTTTTTATTTAGCTAATTTTAAATGTGATAAATAAAAAAGAAACCAGAACGTATTATGACTGCATTTTGGAAACACTGTCCACACTCTAAACAAAGAGATGTAAAAAACATTGTATTACAACTATAGAGTAATTAAAACATAGGAAGTCCCTGAATGAATCAGATCATTCTCATGAGTCTGTCCTCCAGATATCTTATGGGCAAGAAAGGCTGTTACTCTCTGAAATTTCTCTGTGATCAGTGGAATACTAAATGGAAAGTGAGATGCTAAAAGGTTCCAGCTATTGGGATAAAAGCTAATAAAAACTCACCTGCTGGGAATTAGATTAAGGTAGTTAGTCTACCCAGAGGTACCTGAAGCTTTTTACTGAAGGCAGAACTTACTGAAGAAACTTCATGAAGTTTTCAACCAAAAAGGCAATCAAAGAAAAATATAAGGGACCTCAAAAATCAACTCAACATGAGCACAGTACTTATATGACTATATTTTTTATTTAAATGTTTAATAAACATGTTGATTGACATATTTATTGTCCCTTTTGTAAAATAATAGTGTTTTTTTCTATGCCTGAAAATTACCCCTCAAATGTTTTAATAAACTCCCTACCCCCTTTAAGATTCTCTGTTTTAGGAAGAGACCATTTTCACATTGACTATAACTTTCACTTATGAAGAAAGAACTATTTACACCTCTGAATTTGAATAGAGGGTACATGATCTAGGTGTTACATCAAATAACAAGTCAAGAGTAATGCACTGTGAGCAGTTTGGCCACTCATTAAAGAGAATATTTTTATATTTTTTTCTTTTCTGATTGTAGTATATAGCTGAAAAGTCTTTTGATTTTTCATTTTTTTAATTCATTAATTTCATTGGTACATTTTAGGTATACAATATGCTGACATTCATTATTGGGAATTTCTACCTTTACATAATATATCTTTGTTATTTTTATTTTTATTTTTATTTTTCATTTTAAGACTACTTTCAAAAGAACCCTGGACACAAATGTTGACAGTTGGTCCTTGTTGGCCATGTGTTCCTGTATACATTACCTGACTTTATTTGCCTCAACATTTCCAATTAATAGGATTCTTCTATTTTATTCTCAGCAATATGGAAGACTAGACTACCTGGAAATCATCCTTTAAAAGACACCTACACATGTAATATATAATGTTTCAAATACTTGTAAGGACGAAACTAGTCTTGGATAAATGACTCCTAGAACAAACCAGTGAGGCTGAGCTGGTGCTGTCTTTCCTTTGGGTGGGGATTGTACAAGAAGATTATACATTATGGAGCCTTGGGAGGTGCAAACCTGATCAGAACCAAGACGTAGAACTTTTAGCCAGAGGAACAGATTACCTGCAGAAATAAAGAATTAATCCCTCAACTCAAAAGAGTTATAGCATCAAGAGAGTAGAGAAACTCAGCTTCCCTTTGCAGGGAGCCTCAGCATCAGGTCAGGGGAAAAAGATGCCTTTTTAAAGAATCATGACTATGGGCTTGTATTCGAATTAGTTTCAAGTTGATGGTTACCCTTATAAATTCAAATACTGTAAGACTGCAAACTATTATATAAGAAATGGTAACAAACCATGCTACAGTAACTTTCAGACTTGTGAACAAGTTCTATTCCTGGAGAACATTCCTAAATTGAATTCATTGGTAAGTCTGAGGCACTGAGTCTTATACACCTTTTGACATAAGTAAACAAGACAGGAATATGTAATGTATATTGCTTTGGGCTTCCTACCAGTCCCCTCCACATCACTACTGCTCTCCCTCCTGCTTCTGGACATCCTGGGCTCTGACTGAGCACTGTCCCACTGCACACTACCACACTGTACAGTAGCAAACAGCAACGCAACTGTGACAATGTCCAGCAGACACATTGAGCTACCTCTGATTTGTTTGCATCTACAAATGTTCATATTGTGAGGTCCATTCCTATCTGTGAAAGTTTGCAACTCGAATGTTCATAAGTCAGGAACTTACTGTATTATAAAACTTCCAAAAACAAGCAAAAACTCTGCAGATAGGAAAACTTTAACCAAAGGCACAATATCTTCAGGACACACACACACACACACACACACACAGAAAGATACACAAACACAACAGCTGCACCATCCAAATTTGCGAATTATGCAAGAGAAAGTAATCCACTGCAAACAGGGTTTAAAATAAAAAATAAGCCATAAATTGGACTTCTAAGATTGGAAATACTATAAATAGTGAGCAGAAGTCATAAAGTACATATGTAAAACTTATTAAAGATATAAAAGAAAGAAATTAAAACATAAAAAATTAGTCATAATGAGAAAGACCCATATTTTTAAAAAGAAATATGTTTTAGAACTGAGAAAATATATTTATTTGCAATTTTTGAAAAATAGGCATTTTGAGCTAAATAGTTACAAGTAAAATAAAGACAAAATTAAAGAAATTATTCAATATGCAGCACTGAGTAATAAAATTGGAAATGAAAAAATTAGGATTATCTTAATGCATAATTGAACAGGATGGCACAGATTGAGAGAACTGAAAGAAAGGGAAATAAAATTGTCAAGAATTAACTAAAAATAATATACAGAATCAGGAAAAATAACATATCTACATCTAGATAGAATGTAAGGAGAATTTGCTCATCAAATACAAGAGCATATTGAAAGGAATAGAGAGAAGCAAAAGATTAATTGCAAGAGAATCTAACAAATTAACAGTGAAATTCTCAAGAGTGACAAGAAAGGCAAAAATGATATATTCAAAGTACTGAAATAACAATACTGCTAACTTAAAAGTATTTATCCAGCTGTATACAATTCAAATATATGAGCTAAATTAAAACAAAAGTGAAAGGATTTACCTCCAATAATCCTTCACTGGGGGAACTACTAAGTGATAATGTTCAAGAAAAAGGAAATTGAATGTAGAAAGAGTATGATTCAAGATGAGCAAAGAATTTGGTAAACAGGTGGGTAATCTAAATAAACACTTATGTGTGTGAAACAATACTAATAATTGTAATATGCAAGTAGTTAATGAACAGTAATGTATGATAAGAAAGGGTAAGAAGTATACCATTAAGGAAAAAGAGGAAATACTGAATATATTATATAATACATATTATTGGATAATATAATAAAGTCACTTATTAATATTATATATATACAAATTTATCAATCCAATAGAGAATATAAAAGGGGCTGGATAAAAATCCAATCAATCTAATAATAGTACTACATAAGAGATAAATATTAATTATATTTTTTCTTACATAGATGCTCTAATACCAGTAGAAGACTAGAAATGGATTTTAAAATCTCAGTATCAAAGGTTACTACAGATAATCATTTTATTTTAATTGCAAACTGCATCTATGAGGCTGAGAGTACCCAAATGTATTACAAATGTTTATAGTGATCAAACTAATAATGTGAATTACTCAGTCCAAACACTCACCATGGCTGGAAAGTATACAGACAGTCTAACAGATCATATACTGTATTTCCCAGTCAGTAATTCCATCTTATATACAAAGCGTGGTTGAAAATTTTATTTTACCAAGGAAATAACGTGCAATTACATTAAATTATATGTGTATACAATCTCAAAACTATTTAGAAGACTGAATGTTTGCATCAATTAAATTGCACTTGACAGAAAAGTTTCTCAGATAACATACATTTTCTGTAATATCTTTAGAGTGAAGGATAATCTTTAGAAACATAAAACTCAATAAAAGTTGAGTTGTTGCTAATTGTTTTCAAATTGATGTTGTTCAGTGATGCATGAAAATGATGCACACTTTTAAAATTGGAGAACAGAAACAACAAAACTGTATGAGTATTTCAAACCTATCTCCCACCCTGTCATTCTAGTTTTTCCATTTGCCAATGGGAAAGAATAATGATATTGGCATAGGAATTATTACCTACAGTAGATAAAATTCACTGTCCATATTGGTGTCTTGGATAAAGCCATAGATAAAGAGCTAACAGAAATATATGTGCCATTAAACTAATAGGATGAAGTATATTGGGTAACAATTTTATGACATATTAAGATATTAAGAGGCTAGACAGTAGAAAGTCTCCAACAAGATGAAATCACACAAAATACTTATAAATACCTCCATGTAAATTCTGAATGCCTGTAATAAAGGAAAATGTAAGCACTAACATTGATGATGACAGTGATGATGACAACGTTGATTACCTTTATAATGGATGGCTCTATATCAATTGGTGGGTTGATTTGGAGAAACATTCTTATGCAGGGAAGAATGTAATTGGAATCAAGGACTTGATGCTGAGTTTGTTCTGTGTTCTCTCTCAGGTTACTGTCTCACAAGTCAATCACAGATCAATGAAATGTGACAAATTTAAGAATCCTATTTGGTATTCTTTTATTCACTCAATAAATACTTATTGAACAACTATTAGATTGTATCACAGATTTAGATGTTGAAGAGAGAATTTTTAAAAAGCAGTTTATACCCTAACAGTAGCCTTGTATTTATAGCATGGATAATTTGGAATTCAGAACTACTCTTCACAAGGCCGACATGGGGATAGTTCTGGGGTCCTTCTAGTTTAGAGCTCTCCAGTTAAGCTCAGTATGCATGACAGCAAAGTCTACTACATAAAGATTCTTTACCATGATTCATCAAGTAAATTACCTATCTGTAAAGCCCATATCCTCAAAGCTATATAGTTGAAGAATAACCTGGATGGTTGAAGAAAAATGAAAAACTATTTGGGTATTTCCCATCAAAGTGTTAATACAAGAGGTCTGGAATGGGCACAGAAATCTCTGTCTTTTTTGTAAGTATCATAACTTGTTGTAAATAGAAATTTATTTTATCACAAAGTTAATGAGAGTCCTTTTGGGAGGGACCATATGGGGATAAAGGAGCCCAGTTCAGGGCACCAAAGCTTGTACAATATTGAGAAGGGAGAAAAGGAGGAAGAAGAAAGAGAGGAGGAGGAGGAGGAGGAGTGAAGATACAAGAAGAAGGAGTAAAAGGAGGGGGAGATGAAATAGAGGAAGGAAGAGGAGGAAAGAATGAGGAGGAGGAGAAAGAAGAGAAGGGGCGGAAGAGAAGAAAGAAATGAAGGAGGAGGAAATAAAGAAGAGGTGACTGCAGAATTCCAAATACAAAAGCGCTCAATACTCATTAAATTTTCTTCCAGGACCTCAGAAGGGTTCTTTGCTTGTGCTGGGGCCCTGAACCTTAAGATTCATAGGCCTCCCGATAAATCTGCTCCTAATTCTAACATATCTTTTGGCCCTCATTAGAGCCAACGAGAATTACTCCTTTAAAATGAGACATGGGAAGACCAGCATATGTGCCCTGAAAAGTCTTGTTTCCTAGTTTTAGAGTTAAAATTGGAGAGAAAAGGAGGATTGTAAAAAGTCACTACACATCTTTAGATGTAATGTGGAACTTTCTGGTCTAATATTGGTCTCATTTATACTCATTGAGCCCAGTTTTAGGTTTCTGAACTGTAAATCTTTAAAACCCCACTCTGCCTTGCTAGTATTTAAGCTGGGAAGTTGGGGAGAAAGAACATTATTTCATCTTATTGCATCCTTGTAACCTAACATGGAAAAAAGCTATAGCCATCAATACAGGGCCTTCCATTAATGAAAGAAAGATGAGGGATAAAATATCGCCTATACTGACACTATCAAGTGACTTTAGTACATGTGCTTTCTGTAATCCTTAAGCATTTAATTCATTGAGACTGTTGTAGATGAATGATAACACCAGAAGGAATGTTGAAATTAGCACTTAGAGATGTGCACTGGTGAATGGATAGCATTTTTTCCCAGGGACATACTCCTGCTATGTAAGGATATAAAAGAAATGGTTTGTGGCTGGGCTAGCTATTCTCTGCCTTGCTGATGATTGCTCAATAGGGAGTAGCTTCTCTCTCCCATGTTAACAGAGGAGTACAAACTATATTGTGGAACTCATTAATATTTATTCCTTCTAAAAGCAATGGGCAATAAAAAGGGAAATAAACCAGGGAGAATAGCAATGGGAAAAGGATGCCTTAACAATAGATTCATCTTGGAAAAATTTCACCATTTATTGCACACACAAAAAATATGTTCAAAATACAAAGATCTGTATTATTATATTGTTAGCCTGGAACCCATTAAAATGCCTATTATTGAATGAACTAATTTAACAAAAAGTTACATACTTAGTGCAACTCAAGAATAAATATGTATATTCTTGCAATTATATGCATTTGTTGTACTGTTTCACAATTTTACATTTTCTATATTAGAGAAACTACACGGCTTTAGTGTCTGAGTCTGTGCTGTTTCTGGGGAATGACAGAAAATTCTTTCCTCTTGCTGCTTTTCTATTTATTTCTTATTTATTTTTAACTTCAGCCAGTGTCCAAACATCTTGTATTTTTAATGACTAAGATTTTTAATCATTTTTCTTCATCCAAAGTCTATAGCCCTCCACTACTATTACACAATTTACCATTTGATTAAATGATTCTGCTTTCAAAAGCTGTTTCATGAATATTCATGACAACTTCCCAAGATATTAGAATTTTAAGAGAAAACATACTCCTTTCCCCCTCCGCTGAACTTCTGTAGTATAATTCATTATTCTTGGTAGAGGTCTGGGTATGTTTGCTAATTGTGTTTTTGGAAATATCTTTAAGAAAGACAGAGAAATCCCTTCAGTAAGAGACCTGGCTTCTAATTTACACTGTTTCATTTTGAATTAACCAGTCTGCCTCACTAGCTTCATTCTTTTCTTCCTTTGCTTCTCTTTCCTCTGAAAAGGCTTATTGGAAAAGCACATAAGGCCTATCATAATGTCTTGTGTTTATTAAACACCAAATTAATATTAATTGATTTTGTTTATGTGTTTGTTTTTCTCATTAAACTAAGAAAAAGGAGGATTTATTTTTTAAATTCTTTTAAAAATCTTTTATATGCATTAAAGAATAATTGTATACTGGCCATACTAGTTGAGAAAAATAATGGATGAAGTACAATGCATGGAGTTTCTTTACAATATGTCATAAAATCCTGCCATATTCTTCTGTCATATATGAAATTATTTCTTTCTTGGAAAAAGTGGATCTTTTCCAAAGTTTTATTTGTATTATTTTAGAAGAAAAAGAAATGTGATTAATTTTACTTCTGTAGTTCTGGGAGACAGAATAATTACAATTTCCCTTACTTTGTGATTCAGAATCCTTCAGAAGTTTAAGCAGTACCACATTGCACAGAACTCTGAAGGAAAGGCATGTAATAACCCCAGGATTATTTGGTTACTTTGAAAAGGACATTTCACCATCGCTGGACCTTGAAATGCCACACTGGTCCATCTGTCCTTAAACAACGTCCCCAGGAATCTAAACCCCAGTGAGTAGGCAGTATTATGCCTAAAGAACTTAACTCATATTGTTAATAAAATAATAATGATGAATAGATATAGAAATATTTAAATGTCTCATTGTCTTACATATCTTTAGGTAGATGTGGTTGGAAAGCCTTGGATCAAGTAAGTTCCTACTCCATTAGGAATTTCAGAAGTACTTTGAAAATAGTTATGAGAGTTTTCATTAAGAAAGCTGCTGATATATTTTTCTTACTGCCTTCTAAAAGTCTACAGCAAGAGAGTAAGCAGGGTTTTCCAATTGATGCATGACTAAATGGATAATTGCAGAGTAAGTTTTCCAAACATATAAACACTAAGTGACATAACATAGACTGAAAGCCTGTTCATTAACTCCAAAATCTAAACTTTACTGCCCCATGAATTTGCTTCAAGGCAAATGAACTAGGTATAGTAACTCTCCACAAATTCATCAAAATTATCAGAAGTGCATTGCAATATCTGATATTGCTGTTCCCAAATAAACAAATAAAATAGTATAGAAATCTGCTTATGATAACGCAACATTGTAGGAAAACTAACCATAATTTAAATCTTGGGCAACTCAGTAACTTCATTTCCTGACATGACATGATTCTATTAAGTCAATGTAGACTCTTGCCCATGGTTACTTGAGCAAATATTATGTTGGATTACATACAATTAGTCTTCTAATTCCAAATAATAGTGGCTATCTCCTGTGGCTCAAATTAAAAAGTTACCTTTGACATGGAATCTGTTGACCTGAACTACTCTTCATCTCAGACTTTACACTATCAGAATCAAAGGCCACAGCTAGTAGCTATGATTTGTAGTCCTTGTTTCCATAAGAAGAATATGAATTTGTGTTGTATGCAGTGTTCTCTAGACAGGATAATGATTGTATCCTGTAAATATATGTAGATTTCTCCTCAGTAGATATACTTTATAGAAAAATAACTCATACTGATGGCTTGAGAGTGACTTGAATTGATCGAGCATGTTTGTACACAGATAGACAGGAAATTTACATTCAGTGACATGATTTTTTAGTATTTAGTATCCCCTACTTTGTTATATGTAAGTACACACAATCAAGGAAGATAAAATTATTTTAAGGATAAGTAGATGAAGAATGTGAAGCAATAAGAAAATGCTATCCAAGAAAGGCTATCAAACCAATAATGGTTATGATGATAATACAAATGCATCCTATAAGATACAATGAATCCCTGGAAGTAGGTCACAAGTTCTAGCTCTAAGTTCATAGTAGCCAATTTAAAGAAGAATATTGGATTAATACACAGTGCTCACGAGACAATGTGAAATGGTTATAAAGGAGAAACACAATGATTTCTGACTCTAGGACCACAAAGAAAATGCACTAGCGAGCTTTCATAAAGAGAACACTATAACCATGCTGAATTACAGCCTCACTGACATCTTTACAATAAAAACCACAATCTATTTTATAAGAAAGTCTTCTCTTTACCCAACATTCTTCAATGTCAACTACACAACAAATATGAAATGCAATTCAGTAAAGGCAAATATATGGGGAATAATAGACATGGTGCAGATTTATAGCTCTCTGCTAAGTAGGATATTCCAGTAGGGGGGTTCAGAATGGATGGCTAAATGAATGGTTGTACAGCTATTCCCCCAGGCAATCCTCCTCTGTGTTTTGATAGAGAGAGTTTCCTTATATCCCTTGACACAAGGATCTGGAATATAGCTATTCTGTTTGCTACTTGGGTGCAGTTAAAAGTAGAGATGCATATTTCAACCATCATCTATATGAAGATAAAGTTAGCATCCTCAAATAAAAGTGGAAAGGCTTTACAAAGATATAAACTTGCATAGAATAATATCCCTCTTGCACAGGAAGTTGAATCCAGGTCTATGTAAATGCAGGACAAGCAAAAGTTTATGTAGGCACAGCTAAAGAAAAGTCTATTCCATAGCTCATATAATCCATGGCAAAAACCCAAAACTAATGTGAGGGAGATGGAGTATCAATGATAATGCCATCTCATGGAAGAAGAAAGCTTGCTTTCAGATAATGTTATCAAGATGAAATGATTACCAAGTGTACATCTATGGATAAATGAATCAACTGGAACTAATAATGACAAAGAGAAGGAGGATCAGGCAGATGATAAATGTGTACTTTATATAAGACATTGTTCTAAGTGTTTTGCATTTATTTGCTTATTAGGATCTCCACATAAGCATTATCATTATCTGAAGTACAAAGAGGTTAAATAACTTCAGCAAGGAATACCATTAGCAAATGTCATAATCTGGATGGTGAATCAAAGAAATCTGGCTCAGATTTTTAAGCATGATGACACAGTATATAGGGTTATTAATTGTATAACAGTTTGGTACTAGAAAAAGATACTTCCCATCCAGATGATACTGGTTTTTAAATATGTACCTTACTTTTAAGTAATAAAAGTCTCAGGGCCAATAATCTAAGATTACTCCTAGCTGATGACGATAAAACTGTACATATGTGGTCATGCCCATATTCCATTTTCAGTGGCAGGAAGACATTAATTCATTCATTTCATGAACCTGTATTCACTGAGTGCTTTTTGTGCCTTGGGCACTGTTACAAATGCTGGAAATTGAGAAGGTAATAATACAAACAAAATTCTTCCTGTCACAGAGTTAATATTTGATAGAAGAAGACAGATTATAAGCAAATAAACAAATGTGAAAATGTCAGCTAGCCACAAACCCTACATAAAGGATTAAAATAGGACGATGTGAGAAAAAAATGACTGGTTAATGATATCATTTGTATTGCTAGGTTTTGTTTCCCAAATTTATATATCTATCCCAGAATTCTCTTCTGAGAAACAAGCACATATTGAATTTTTATTTGATATCGCTAATCACAACACTCAAGTATGGTTGCCTCCCCTCCACTCAATCTTGCAGTAGCAGAACAAAGAAGTTTTGAAACATTAGAGTACATACGTCTGTGTAGCACAAACTCCATGTTCTGTTACATAGATGTGTTAAAATAAACTATTTATATTTCTTAGAGGAAAACATCATTAGCGAAATAAGTAACATACAGTTAGCATTCAGTAAATATTTATTGAAAAATATTAATAAATGCATTCATTAGTAAACATTAATTATCAAAAACTATGATTACCAAATAATCTTGACTCTGTCAGAGTGTCTCTAATAGCTCGAGAGATGACAGATCTAAACACACACACAAACACACACACACACACATGCACACCACATGCACAGATAGATATGATAGATGGATAGGTTGATTGATTGATTGAAACATTATAGAACCTGGCAAGTAAATATTTCAGGTCATCAAATAATCAGAAAAGCAAATATATTGATATATCATTTGGCTTCTGCTTCTAGCCAGAATAATATAATGGAAACATTTCAACAGGACCAATTGTAAAATTTGATGAAATATATAAAGCAGCTGTTTTTAAGCATTAAAGAATGAGCAGCAGAAATTTTGATCACAGTTATGAGTTCAGCCTTTTTTCCCTCTGGTGAGCAGCATTCTCTCCTACTACAAAGAAGGGAAGCCAAGCATAATGTGAGGTCTTGCTGAGTTTAAAGCAGTTAGAAATCTAAGTTCTCTGCAGCTTCAGTGGTTGGAAACTTCAGAACAGAGAAGGGGCTCTACACTGAGTGGAGAGGGGTAGAATCTAAGGGTCTATATGTGGGTGGAGCATGGGTCCTTGGCCAGAGGTGTGCTACACATGTGCAGGCAGGGACACTCTAAGGTCTGGCAGAAGGCTGTCCCAGGACTGAGAGCTGGAAGATGGTAGTGCACACAGGTAGTCCATCCCTGGCAGATGTAGGAGTTCCAGCCCAGCAAGGATAAAGAACACCTTATTAGCGTATCAGGTCCCAGAAAGGGTATGGATTGGAAGTAAGGATTGTACTGGCACAGCCAAGTTCAAACTAGAAAAAGACCAGCTCTAATGTACGTGATTCCAAATCTGAATCAGTAGGATCTTTTAGTAATTTAACTGTTTATCTGGACAGAAATTAATGCACTATTAAAGCACAGTGGCATAACCCAGACTCTTTATAAAACATACTCTGTATATATAGTACATTAAAATATTGCTACATATAGGGTCAGGGACTTAGCTCAGTGCCACTGTGCCTGCCTCACAAGCGTGAGGTCCTGAGTTGAATCCCTGGTACCAGAAAAAAAAATATTACTACAGAAAGATAGTAGAATAAAAGATGCATTATTAAGAAAAAATGGTTAGTAAAAGCATACCCTGAAATGACCTAGCTATTAGAATTAGCAGAGAAGGACTTTAATGAACCATTAACTACACATTTAAGGACTTAAAAAGGAAAAATTATCTTGGGAAGTGAAAAAAGCTAGTATGAGCAAAACAGACATTTTAACAATGTGCCAGTTAAAGAATTTACAAACTCTACAATAAAATATTCACTGTGCAAACTTTAGAATTGGAGATTGTAAAAGAAAGGCTAAGTAATTTTGAGGAAAAATCAATAGAAATTATTATCTGAGTATAAGAAAGGGCATTGATTTTGAAAACATCATTAGAATGATCAGATTACAACACAGGAAAACAAGATTGAGGGGAAAAGTGGATAGTAATTCAGCGACAGGTAGAATATAATGGTGTCCAATATGTGTTTTATGGATATTCCAGAGAGAGCATGATCTGACCAAAAACATATTTGAAGAAATGATGGTCAAAATTTTTTGAAATTTGTAGAAAAAAAAACCAACCTACACATCAATGAAACTCAGCAAGCCCCAAGCAGGATAAATACAAATAGAAAAGCAGAAAAGACACATTATACTCAAATTGCAAAAAAACATTTTAAAGATAAAGAGAAAAATATTTAAGAGTAGCTGAGATTTTACCACCAACAGTGAAAATGCTGCTGAAAATGCTGAAAATGCTCATCACAATTCTGGATCCAGTGAGAATATTCATCATGGAATGTGATAGGCTGACATTTTCAAGAAATAAAAATGGAGAGAATTTGTTACTAAGCAATTAGAAGTATAAACTGTGAAAGTAAAATACCTGAACCATATGATCTTAGATTGTTGAATTCCTCTTGTAAACTTGTTTTCTTCTTTAGAAAATGGAAACAAAATTTGTGAGTTCAAGTGAGAGAATCCATGAACTGCACTTAGAACCATGGCAGTTATATACTGAGGTCTCCCTAAATAAGAGGGAAAATATAAGGGAAGACTTGACTAATGTAATCATTATGCATGTACTGCAAACTTGTACATAGATGTATGAAGGCCAGTGAGTTAGAATAGATTATTTTCAGCAAAAAAAAATGTGAGATGCAATTTAACCATATGTCTGCGGGGAAAATAAACATTCCCACAATTACAGCTTACAGCTTGGGGATTGAATAAATGAAAATGTCAGGCCCACGTTCTCTACCCTCTCTCAGAATAACAACCTAATTTCATTTCTGATGACAGATCAAGGATCTAGAGAACCCCTGCCATCTCCCCATTTCCAGAGAACTATAGTCAATGAAACCAAAACCCATAGTCTGGAGGAAAGACCAACTTCCTTTCTCGTATTTATCACCTCTCAAATCAACTTGGTATCAGCTCATCAAAAGTCAGTCCTAAGAAATTCACATGGGTCCCCAAATGCCCTGCAGTTAAGTCTGTTGGGAACCATTCCTCTGAGCAGGGCAAGATGTTGAGGAAAGCCACAGCTATGTGGATCCTCTGAGGCTGCCATCAAGAATGTACACAGATAGGACACACATGTGTAAATACAGAATAGTTTCTCTAGTATGAGAAACTGAGAGTATAAATAAGGATTAAAAGGATTAATAACTAATAATTGATACTTTGAAATAGGAAAAGGTCCAAAGGGTGATGGGAGGAGATGGGAAAAGGAAAAAATGGAAAGGAAACATTATGAGAAAAGAAAAAAAAAAATGGAAACAAAGTCTATGTAAATAGGGAAGGGCGGAGGGGTGAAGGGCATACAGGTATTGGATAAAATAAGAACCAAGATTCATCATGTACAGGTACAAGCACCCAATGATAAATGTAAAAGTATTCCAGGTATTGTATACCTAAAATGTACCAATAAAAGAATTTAAGCAAAAAGAAAAAGAATGTACACAGAAATAACCTCAAAATAACAACATAAGAAAAAAGCTACACACATGATACTAGACAACTGGCTTTGGATCTACCTCTCCATTATACTTGGCTTTGGATCTTACCTCCACATTATATTTTATGCTATCTGGTTACTTATAAGGTGAAACAAGAGACTTAAATTACCTCTACCCCACTCCACTTCTCATGGCCCCTGTGGCTTGAGTTACAATGCTACATTAATTTCTCCACAATCAGTGCTTCTCTGTGTCAGATTTAATGGATTTTCAAATGTGGAGTTCTTCCTATAAGCTGTGATGACATGAAATATTAAAGAGCAGAGCCATTCTATGTTTTAAGTGACACCTGAAAAGCCCAGACATGCTTTGGGGATGAACAGGATCTGCAGACTAAGGGAGAACACACCACTCCACAAGTATTAATTTAGGTGTTCTGAATTTTAGTGTCCAGAGAGGGGGGGAAGAACACAACTGAAATACATAAGAATGGCAAATTCAAATATAGTAACAATAAGAGAGATTAGGAGGAAAGTTGTTAAATTGCAAATAAACTTTAAGAGGAAAAAGTAATGTAATAAGCATAATAAAATTATCATTAAAATAAAAAGAAAATTAAATTTTAAAAGATGGTAAAATAACAGGCAGGGGTTTGAATTACTAGAGGCTAGAAGTCAATAAAAGTGTAAGTGTAAAAGACAGTAGAACTGAGATTAAAAATGTGAAATCTATGAAATAAAATATGACAGATTTTTACTAATAGAAATTGCTAATCAAAATTCCATAAATGTATTAAATCTATATGGCAATTTTTTTAAGAAAAGGAAATCTTGAAGATTTGAGAAAGGAAAAGAATCCAAAGACCAGAAAACTTGGAATGAACTGGGTTCAAACTATGTGGTCTCACATCAGTGGTAAACTGCAAGTTAAAGTATAAGAGTCCACATAGAACTGTGGGTGGTTGACAATCTTTTCTGTTCTTTTGAATCACTTGAGAAGCTCATAAAACTTCTGAAGCTCAGGACCTACTCTAAAACATCATCCTAATCAGCATATCTGGGAAAGCAAACTGGGCATCATTATTTTTAAAATGTCTCCAGATGATTCCAGTGTATAGCCAAAGTGAGGATCACTTCTTCACATGAAGTGAACTTCAGGAATACAGAGAACAATGAAATTTTTTCCCGGAGTATGTGAAGTCTTGGGCCCCAGAGGATTCTTAGCTCTTCCTTAACAAGTTAGGACTGGAGACACCTAATGCCAAACCCAACCAGAGCTAGGTCTTAGGTATAAAGACAGACCCCCACCCCATTGCAGGAAATTATCCAGGTTAGTCCCTTTTTCTCTTGTAGTTTTATTCCAGTTGTCTGAGATGCAGTTTTAACAGCCCACAAAAGTTAGGCAGGGAGGTCATGAATGTGAAATCTTCAGGACTTCTGGAAAGATTTGCAATCTACAGTGGCAGGTGTTTTAGAATTAATTCCCAGTGTCATTCTTTTCAGCAGGTTTATTTTATTTACTTATTTTTCCATTAAATTTATTGGTACATTTTAGGTATGCAATTCAGTTACATTCATCATTGGGATCTTGTACCTTTACATGATGTATCTTGGTTCTTATTTTTTTCCCCATTCCCCTGTCCTCCATTCACCCCCTCCACCATTCCCTATTTACAAAGACTTTGTTTCCATTTTTTTCCTTTTCTCGTATTTTTTCTTTTCCCTTCTTTCCTTTCCCCTATCCCTCCCATTTCCCCTACTCCTTTAGACCTTTTCTTCCTATTTCACAATATCAATTATACATTTTGATCCTTATTTACACTTTTAGTTTTTCACACCAGAGAAACTGTGGTATCTACACATGTGTCCTATTTAATTCACTTAAAAGTATGGCTTCATTGTGCATCCACTTAGCTATAAATGTCTCTACTTTCTCATTTTTAATGGCTGAGTAATACTCCATTTTATTAAAAAAGAAAAAACACATCTTCTTTATCCAGTCTCCAACAACTGGAATCTCATATTATTAAAAAGCTTCTGCACTGCAAGAGAAACCACCAACAAAGCTAAGAGACAACCTACAATGTGGGAAAAAAATTTTACCAGCTGTTCCTCAGACAAAGGTCTACTATCTAGAATATATAAAGAACTCAAAAAAATCAGATCCCCCAAATATAAAGACCCAATTAAAAAATGGGCATCTGAAATGAACAGGCATTTCTCAGACAAAAAGTAAAAGCAGCAAATAAACATATGAAAAATGTTCAACATCACTGATCATTTGAGAGATGCAGATGAAAACAATGCTGAGATCCCACCTCACCCCGGAAAGAATGGCTGCTATCAAAAAATCAACCAATAACAAATGCTGGTGGAGTTGTGGGGAGAAAGGAACCCTTCTTCATTGTTGGTAGGAGTGCAGACTGGTGCAACCACTATGGAACTCAATATGGAGATATCTCAAAACACTAGGATTAGAGGTCCCATTTGACCTAACTATTCCTCTGCTGGGTTTGTTGCCCAAAGAATTAAAAGAATCATACCACAGAGACATATGCTCACCCATGTTTATTGCAGCACAGTTTGTAATAGCTAAAACTTGGAAGCAGTTTTATTTTAAATATGGTATAAGCTTAAGGATAGTATTCAAACTCTGATTATATATTGCTTTAAGTAAAAATAATGACTTGGGATTACAAAAATATCTGGGAATTTATTACTTGTAAAAAAAATACCTGCGAAGAAGTCATTCTTCATATTCTTATGAAGAAAGAAAATAGTAAGCAGCTCTTTCCTGAGACACATCCCTCTCTGATCCAGAATGTTCATGGAATTTTCTACTAGGCAAACACTTAACACCATAGTGCTCGATGGCATCATGTTTCAGTTGCTGTCTTCAAAGTTATATTTCTCAAAGGATGGTCCAAACATTATTGCATCTTCATGTTAAAAGTCCATATTCCAAGATTACTGCTCAGTTTCAGTCCAAATATAGTGAATCAGTATTTTAAGAGATGGTACTCAAGAGTCTGAGTCCCTAAAACATCCTCTTACCTCACTCCTACTTCCAGTAATTGCTGCATGCACTAAAAAATTGAAAAGTCAATGTTTTAAAGTTGAACATAGATCATGAAAGTCATGATTATGCTCCACAGACTCAGAACCCAGAAATTTTGTCCCATTCCAAAAATCTTTAATACTATGTGATGACATTTTCCAATGATATTGTCTCACTAACATTGAAACTTTAATGTTGATTTTTAGGAAACTCATGCTAGAATTTAGATAATCCCAGATTTTTACTGGTATTTTTCAAAGAGTATTAACATGAATTTAATTGAATTTTAACTATGAGTCTAGTGAAATTTAAAGATGGAACCTAGAAATATCAAAATGTCTGTTGTTTAAGTGTCAGACCCAGCATTTTAATCTAAGCCTGCCAATTTAGCTGGTAGCTACCATAGCATGAGTCAAATGTAGGTGGAACAGAGTAAGGCAAGAGTGGAGTCACAGGGAAGAGGAAGTGGGGAGATTTTCTGTCTATGGAAATGTTGTATAGACCAGAAGCCACTGATTGCTTGAAAGACAGCATAAGAAAACAGATACATTAAAGTCAAGGGAGTCAAATGTAGGGAGAAGCAGTGTAATGAAAACCAGGAACTAAAGGTTGTTTGCTTGGACCAAAGTCTTTGGAGTGACTGTTGATTCTTCTTTTACATCCTTAAAATTTCCTCAAATATTCTTCTGGCTGTATCTTCAATACTTATCTAGCCATTTCACCTTCACTGTTATCCTCTGGTCTGAGCCACTGTCCACTGCCATTACTGGAAAAGCCACCTAATAGGTCTCTTCATGTCGCCTACCCTCCACAGTTGATGCTCCAGTGCACAGCAATTGAATCTCATTTGAAATTTGAAGTCAGGCTGTCACTTTCTGTGTTTAACCCACCTCATCTGTGGAAATTTCTCATAGCAGCCTTAGCAGAATTATACACTTAATCATCTGAATAATTTCATTTGGAGTAGCTCAAGAAGTCTGTAGAGCTTGTTGCAGATCTTATTTGATTCTTCAGTGTTCACTTTAATACAAAGTTTGTAATTCTAAATTCCAACTGCTACATTTCTCTGTCATTGTATTGTAGATGAAATATGTGTTCCAAATTGCTTATTTTAATTTAAAGTATCTATTAACACTTTCTTTCCTATTTAGGGAAATTGTACACAGAAATTTTAGTCAGTAAGAGTAAATTTGAAGGTTTCAGTGTGAGTTTTATGTGCACTATTCTACATAGCCTGTTTTAAAACAAAACCATAAAAATATATTTGCAGCGCTGCAACAGATGGTGCGTGCCTGTGGTGAAAGTGCATCCTCATCAAGCTGATAATATGATTTGTGAGAGTTAAATCCTAACAATGGTAAACATTGCTGTGAAGATGCATACTTTGACATACCACATTATTAAATGTTCTTGGCTTATATGAAACATGGTCTGTGAGAGAAATTATCTCACATATGTTTATTTCTATAAATACTTAAAAGAATAGCATGGTTCTATTTTACTTGGGTCAATACATGAAAACAGTTATTTTTAGACAATGTATCTTTGCCTCTGGACTTCTGTCTAGACTCCCTAAAATGACCAATGTAATATACAACTAGGGAGAACACTGCATTGGTTCTTGAAATGAAGAGAGAGTCCATCCGGAGGCAAGACCCTTAGAAGAGTTATTATTTCCTAAGATGAAATCAATATAAGACTGAGGGAATTAAAGGAATCAAGACAAAGTACAACCCACATGAGATTGCATAGAGTTTGTGAAAGAAGCAGTGTCATGATTTAAATACAGTGTTCTCCAGAGGCTCCTGTATTGAAGACCTGATCCCCAATATTGCAATGTTCAGAAGTGGGTCCTGGAGCGGTAATTGGATTATGATGGCGAACTGACCTCATCAGTGAATTAATCCATGGATGAATTTATAGTAGATAGGGCTTATTAAGAGGTGGAGCCTTGTCAGAAGAAGTAGGTCACTGGGGATGTGCCTTTGAAGGATGTATCCTGTTTCCAGCCCATTCTCTTTCTGTCTCTTCTTTCTTACTTTGCTTTCTGGCTACCATTAGGTGAGCAGCTCTCCTCCATTATGCCTTTCTACCTTCCTCCTTGGAGCTAGGTATGGACTGAAACCTCTGAAACTGTGACCTGAAATAAACCTTTCTTCCTTTAAGTTGTATGTGTCAGGTATTTTGTCCCAGCATTGAAAATGTGACTAGTACAATTTGGTAGGTACCTGAGGCACTCCTGGCACTCTAGCCTAGTGGAGTAAAAACTAAATGCAAGGGCAGTATCAGGCCACCATCCAAATACCCACCTAACTCTACAGACAAGCAGCATTCTGAGAGCAGGCCAGCTGCAAGGCAGTATTAGACTTTTACACAGGAGACAGCTTTATTGGAAGTCTGATCATATCTCTCACATTACTATTAGTGTTGTTGTGCTAGCTCCTTCCCCAACATCTGTCTCTTGAACATCTATAATTGATAAGTTAAAACTAGGATTACAGCTGAGGAGTAAAGAAAAAAGAATGTTCTTCTTTTAAACAGGGCATAAAAATACTTTATTGGGATATTTTAAAATTAATTTTATTGGTACATTTTAGGTGTACAATATGCTGATATTCATCATTGGAAATCTGCACCTTTACATAGTCTCTTTTGGTTCTTATTTTTCCCCATTCCCCTGCCCTCCCTTCAACCCCTCCATCCCTCTTTATTTACAAAGACTTTGTTTCCATTCATTTTCGCATATTGATTCCATTCCCTTCTTTCCTTTCTCCTACCCCTCCCACTTCCCCTTCCCCTTTGCCTTATTGGGATATTTTGTAAGATCCTATCTAAATTTATGAAATGTATCCAGCATAATTTTCATTTGATGATAAACCAAAAATAGAGCAAACCTAGGCATCTTATAACCTTAACAGAATAATCAAACAGAAACATCAAGAGGCCTATGTAAAAATATCTTAATTCCTAAAACAGTAACCACTAAGAGGAATTGCTTGACTCTAAAATAGCCTAATGTATGAAACAAAAAATAAATTACAAATATCTGATTTTTGACCACAGAATAATTCAAAAGCTGTCCAAGCAACTGACACAGGCATGCTCCAAGAGGGAGTAACCTATGATCAAGTAAGATGGACTGGATGAAAATCAAGACCATGCAGTGATTACCCAATTTGGTTACTGAAGATGTTAATTCTTAATTATAATGTAAAAAAATTAAACCACATAGTATATTGGGTCAAAAGAAGAAATATTAAGAATAGCTCAATTGTGAATTATCATAGCCAGAAAGAGCTATCAGTGAATGCTATAGCACATTAATTACCAAGAGATAATTCTCAATCATTGTTTTAATAGGGTTTGGAGATCCAGGTGTGGTGACATATACGTATAATCTGAGTACTCAGGAGATTGAGGCAGGAGATTCAAAACTTTGAGGGCAGCCTAGTTTACATAGGGAGCTCAAGGGCGGCCCAGCCTACATAGCAAGACTGCCTCAAAATTAAATGTGATTTCATAATTGGCTAAGAAACAAGTGTATGATCTTTGAAGATAATGTGCTATATTCTTAGAAAACATATTATGGGTTTTATGTTTCCGTTAAATTAATTAGGATAAGAAAACTTTCTGTGGATAAAATTTAACACAAGAACATCGAAATGCTTTGTGCAATCACTAATACACATAGAATTTGATTAGTTTTCAGGAACAAAACTTACTTTATTTGTTTGACATAAATTCTTCTGAGTAAATTTATAGTGTCTCTGGCTAAACTACATATTAGCAAGTATTGAGTAAACCATCAATAAAACTTTCTTAAAATTCAAACTGCTTCACTTAAATATACCCTAAATCACTACTATGAACTTATAATAATTAAGAAAAACAAACAACTGAAGCAAACAAACAAAACTGACTACTACTACTATTGTGCTTACAACACCCTTTGGTATGTAGTGACTAACACAAGGATAGGCTTTGCAGAGAGTAAGCGTTTAATAGATATTTTAACCAACTGGAAAAAAAAAAACAATAAGAAGAGAAAGGAGAGTGTTTGTAACAGATTTTATCCTTATGTTTTTGGAATTTCTTTAGGTGTCACGCTCCCTTATACTTAATAATAAAGTATGGATAATTCCTGTACAGAAATTAAGATTGAAATCCAAGACAATTTCCTTATTATTGTGAATTAGCAATCAAATAAGCTTGTTTGAGGAAATAAAATGCTAATTCAAGACAAAGCAGATTGTTAAAGACAATAAACAATAAATACAATATCAAGTGATCTTGAATTCTTAAAATGCGCAGCTGCTTTGTTAAACGGGTGAATAAATTATTAATTTTATGCATTTTCTCAACCTTCAACCCTAATATATCTTCTCAATGAGTACAGAAAAGGCATATCATTATACAAATAAGTCTGAGGCAGATCAAGTATGAGATCTCTAACTCAAAATATTTTGAAAATCCAAAGATATATTTTCATTACAAAAAAGTAAAAAATATAAATGTAGTTTAATTTGGGAGACATCAGAGTAATTGTTTCATTTAAAAAGTTAAATATTAACATAGTTAAGAATCTAAACTTTTTAATTAAAATATTGCAAATTCATTTTCCAGATGCATATTACTCACAGTTCCTGCTCTTATGTTTCTGTTTTTATTCTACCACAACAATAATCAAGTAGGTTGTTTTTCAATGTATTCAATGATGATTTTTTTTTGCTTAAATTAATTTATTGGTACATTTTAGGTACAATACATTTACATTTATCATTGGGTGCTTGTACCTGTACATGCTGTATCTTGATTCTTATTTTTTCCCCATTACCTTGTGCGTCCTTCACCCCCTCCACCCTTCCCTATTTACATAGACTTTGTTTCCGTTTCTTTCTTTTCTCATAATTTTTCCTTTCCCTTCTTTCCTTTCCCCTTCCCCTCCCACTTACTCTATGCCTTTGGACCTTTTCTTCCTATTTTAAATTATCAATTATTCATTTTAATCATGTTAATCCTTATTTACACTTCCAGTTTCTCACACTAGATAGCCTATTTAATAAATGGTGTTGGAAAAACTAGATTCCAACATGCCAAAGATTAAAACTAGACCCATACCTATCATCATGCACTGAACTAAGATCAAAGTGGATTAAAGATCTAAATATTAAAAAAGAAATGCTAAACTTGCTGGAAGATAAGTTAGGTAGAACTCTTGAAGACATTGGCATAGGAAAAGACTTTATGAACAAAACCTCAGTAGCACGGGAACTAGCACAAAGAATCAACAACTGTGATCTCATCTTATTCAAAAGCTTCTGCACCGCAAGAGAAAACACCAACAGAGCTAAGAGACAACCTACAATGTTGGAAAAAATTTTTAGCAGCTGTACCTCAAGTAGATTTTAAAAAATATTATATTGCTCTAGTCAAACCACCCATCATATTATAGACTGGTAGAAGGTATTTAATAACTGGGAAACATGGCTTCTACTAATTCTTATAGGATACTATACTATAATGGAAGGGTGAAATCCCGACTTTCACTGATTAACTATGTGATCTTTGGCAAGTTAGTCTCTGTGTCTCAGTTTTCTTATCTTTAAATTTGAGATTACACTTATACTTATTTCCTAATATTATTTCAGTTTCCCTTTCCTTTCCCAGACAGCACTGGTATTAGATTCAATGTAGTGGATTTTTCTTTCAGGTTGATTCTCTATACAGTATCTTGGTATGTTTACCTTCCTTGTTTCAGAATATCTGCATTATCTGGTGATTCTCCTCTGAACTTTGTGTACCACTTGGGGATTAAAATAATTGATTCAGGAAATGCAATATAAGTTTTTATTATGGATGTGAGATCAATCTGGATGGGACATCAGTCACTCCACTGATTGCCAGGGTTGATCGGGCTGATCTGGCTGGCCAGGCCGGTGTCCCCTTCCTCCCTCACTTCCATGTGTCCCTCCTGAAGCTGAAGCTGTGTACTCTCTCTAGATCTAAAACCACCACAGTAGAGGAGGACCATTTCTGGTCAAGGGTATAGGAGTAGCTGCACTCCCCTGCTAGAACCTCCAAACAAGCTCTCAATATAAGTGCTTATTATTATCATCAATACGAGTGAAGAATATTTCCATTTTAACAGTAAATTACTTGGACAGCCCATTTTTCCCTTGGAGCTGAGGATTACACTCAGGAACTTGCAATGCTAGGCCAACACTCTGTCACTGAGATGCACCCCCAGACTTTGGACAGCCAATTCTTGATATCTAATAGAAGATTCAATTGCTGTCCATAACTACAGCACAAAAGTCATAATAATTTCATTGACAGATGACCAGGATTGATATCTGATTATCTTGGTAGCCTTATCATAGCACTATGGAAATGTAACACACATTATATTAATAACCCCATTAGTTTTATTTTTAATTTGTTATAATCATTTTTGTAATTTCTTATGAATATGTGTATCTATATAGACATTACATGTAATTCAGGCATCCAGATATATCCTTCCAAAATCACATGGAATAGTTGGAAGTACACAACCTACCTGGTTGTGTATCCAAAATCTATGCTTCCCTCGCTATTTGACTTGGGACAAGGTACTTCATCTCTCCATATTCACTTTCCCTAAAGAAGGGTAATTATCCTCCCACCTCCAAAGTGGGTAATTGAAACTTTTCTTGAGAGCATCTACTATTAAGTTGCATTTCACTCCATCTACAAGTAGAATCCTTCCTCTAAATCTTATTTTTACTATGCCTTGTTTTTCATATTTTTTTCATATATCATTTCCACCATGCTGGAACTTTCCAAATTATTTTGTACAACAACACTGTTTAAATGTGTTGGCTTCTTTGCGTCTTCTTTAGCACTTGGTGTTGTCAGATGTTTTAGTTTTTGATGAACTAGTAGATATGTCGTTTTAGATTTTTTAAAATTCAGCCTGATCAGGCTGGGGATTTAGCTCAGTGGTGCTGCCGCCTGCCCCACAGGCTCAAGGACCCAAGTTCAATCCCTGGTACCGAAAAAAACAAAATTCAGCCTGATCATCTGGCTTTTAGTGGTTAATAATTTGCATTCATTTTGTCTGTCATATTTTATTCTAATGTTTCACTGTTTCTGCTTCTTTCTTCCTCCTTTCTTGCCCTCCTCTAATTTGTTGTACTAGTTTTGTTATTATCACATTGCTTCTGTTGGTTCAGAAGTTACATATTTTAACCTATATATGTAAAGAGATCACCTTACAATTTTAAGGTGCAAACACCAATGAGTACAATCTAGCAATATATTTACCTTCCCAAAGATTTTACAATATTTCATTCTAATCAGCTTTCTAACAGCCTACTTATTTCACCTTGTATTTTTGTTCTACCAATTCATCTTTCCGCGTTCAGTTCTACTATAGCTGTAACACACTACCACAAATTTCACACCTTATCTTACAGTAGTGAAAGTCAAAAGTTTGGCCTGTGCCTCCGCAGCCTAAAACAAAGGCCAACATTGTCAGGGATGTGTTTGTTCTTTGTTCATTTGGGGTATTGGCAGAACTCACTTTCCTCCTGTAGCAAGACTGAGATTTCCCTTTCCCTATTTGGTGTCAGCTGAGAGCTGTTTGAGCTTCCAGAGATCACTCACACCACTTGGGTCCTTGACCCTTTCTCCAAAGTTAGTAATGGGAAATCAAGTATATTTCATGCTTAGATTAGTGTCTTCTTTTTCTCGCTCATCTTCCTGACCCAGCTGAAAATGTTCCTGTATTTTAAGGACTAAGATGATTAAATTGGGCCCACGGGGCAGTATAGGTTTTATTCCGTCTCAAGGCTTACACCATTAATCATATCTGCAAAGCACTTTTCTACAAGTGAGATAACATATTCTCTAGTTCTAGGGATTAAAGAATAGAGTCTTTGGGGAGCCATTATTCCAGCTACCATATTCCTGAATGTGTGCTTTGACTCATGTCTCTGACCACCATCCCATTTGGAATCTTAGCCCCTGCTTCTGTATTCACTTTCTTTTTGTGAAAAAAAAAAAGATTTCTTAATGAAATCAGAAATTCCTTAATGATGGTCTACTATAGTCAAACCTTCATTTCTGTCTATGAAAGCCCTCCTCTTCCTCTGATAATTATAACTAAAGATCTCTGGATATGGCATTAGGCCTTTAAAATACAAAGTTTTATGACCTGGAATGAATCATGAACCAAGGGAGAGGCCAGATTTAAGACTATAGTACAGTACAGTACTGTATTGATTTCATGCAGTGGACTTTTGGAATACTGTACTTTCCTTACTTGTGATTCCAATTATATAACTTAAAGTTCCTGGTTAAAAAATAGCATATAGTCTTCTGCTTCAGAAAGATGGAAGAAGTGGAATGTTTCCACTAAATTTTATAAGTCTCTGGAAATAATAACAGAAAATAATTCAGAAGAAGATTCTGAAACTGTAGGGAAGAAAGCAGGGAGTCTAAAGACCTCAGAACCCCAGAAGTGACAAGGTGATAAATTTCTATGACTTTCTTTTTGCTTCCTAATATCTGACTTGCAGCAAAGAAAAAAAAAAAAATGCCAACAACCCCAAAACACTGGTGGGCATAGATTTTAAGGGCTCCAATAAAAATGTCCTTTTCTAGTCAGAGGACAAATAAAAACCTACAGAATGTGATACAGAATTTTATACAGTAATCACTTTCCTGCAGCCAGAAACATAGAAAAAGAACATAATCATACCCTTCCCCCACCAGCAAACTTCTAGAGGGAACCTCAGTTTCCATGAGTTCAATGCTATAATGAAATACCCAACAGTTCCGCTTGGGTGGGGTCAAAGAAGCCCAAGTAGGGGACTGGGTTTTTAATCCCTTATAGCTGGTGATAAACTCCTATCATATTAGTAAACACAGTAAGTAACATACACACACACACACACACACACACACACACGTTACTAAAAATTCCAGCTCAGTTGTCCATGAGCTAGGGTGAGATACTTGGACTTTACCCTCATGTCCTAATAGCACTGTGGCATACTCACCCCTTTCCCATGTTGGAACAGTCTCAAAAAAGGTCAATTTGAGCCTGGTATGGGGATGCAAGCCGGTAATCCCCACTCAGGTAAACTAAACCAGAAAGATGTAGGATCATAAATTCAAGCTCAGTCTGGCAACTTAGGGAATTAGTAAAACACACGGTATCAGAAAAAAAAAAAAAAAAGTACAAAGGGCAGGCAGGGATATGGTTCGGTATAAAGCCCCCACTTGTCATCCCCAGTACCCCTATCATTAAAAAAGATAGAAAAAAGATCAGGGGACTCACGACATAGTAAAAAAGGTTCACATTGCATTTGAAATCAATTATCATGCCAGTAACCAGAAAGATTTTAAACTGTATAAATGCCAACCAACGTGGAGATGATAGAGAAGTTAGAATTGTCTACCAAAGATTTTAAAGGAACCATGATAAAAATGCTTCAGAAATTATAAGCATTCTTGAAACAAAATACAGAAGTAGAAATCTTCAGCAAAGAAACTGACGATGTAAAGTACTAAGTGGAAATTTTAGGTCTGAAAAATGTAACAACTTCAGTGAAAAGTTTTGTGCATGGTGCCGAAAGCATAATGGAGGAGACGGAGGAGAGAAACAAGAAAATGAAATACAGAATTTTAGAATTTATTTGAACTGGAGACTGTAGCTCTGTGGTAGACTTCATGCTTAGTAAAAACAAAGCCCTGGCCATTTTTTGGCCTCTGGGTCAGAACTTGGAAAGACAAGGGGAGAAGAGCTCCCCGACCATCTCTGTGACCCCAGCTGTTAGCATCTCACACAGCATGGACAGTCCCCTGGGGATGAAGATTAAAAGACTTGAAGGAGTTGAATATCCTGTGACACATTTGAAAAGGCTTAAAGGAATTGCTATTATTCTTTAACAAACAAAATGAATGAAAATAAAGATACTGATTCAAAAGAAAGTGGAGAATACCAAGATGTCTTTGAAAAGGACCTCGAGTGGTTAATTAATGAAAAAGAAATTGATGCCAGCATAATAGAGATGGCTTATGAGAAGGAAGAGAATATTAATCAGGAATTAAAAGAAAATGAAACAGAAATAGAACACATGAAACAGCTTTCCAATCTTGATAAATCTTTGAAGGATGAGGTTTCACCAAGAAGAAATGACTTTATTTCTGTCCCAAGTATTCAGTCTTTGGATCACATATCAGATTCAGATAGTGAAAACTCTTCTTGGGAATCCAAACTAGAAAGTCAGAAAGACCTGGAGGAGGAAAGGATGAGGAAGTAAGGAGATATATTAAGGAGAAAATTATAACTAACAAGCTTCTACAGACCCAAGAACCCAGGGATGATAAAAGGGAATGAAAACTTAAATTCAAGGACAAATTAGTTGATCTGGAAGTTCCTCCACTAGAAGACAGTGATACTTGCAAAACTTATTTTGAAAATGAAAATAATGTGTCTGGAAAACTATTACAGTTATGTATTTACAATGAGTTAAGGCAAAAAAATGTACTCCTGTCACTTACTGAAGGAAGCTTTGAAGAAAACAAGGATATGAAGATACTGGTAGAGAAAGATGGAAAGTTTGAACTTCTAAATTTACAAGATATTGAGAGCCAGGGGTTTTTGCCCCCCCCCCTTAGTAATGCTAATAGTACCAAAAATGAACCCCAGCAATTGTTACTCAGATATCCTAACTCATCTATCAATGGTGTCAAGGAAAAAGAGCCCACAGCAAAGATTCAGATTACTCAGTCATCAACAGGACAGCCACTGGTTTATGTCCCTCAGCCACCACCCAACCCGAAGCTCATCCACGCTCTGCTGCCAGCTCAGATCAAAATAAAGGAAATGGGAAATCTCATCATCAGACACAGTCTGCCAATATATTTCCAGTGACCTCAACATACTATCTTTCCCTTCAACAGAAAGAACTCCAGAAACAGCTAGAAGAGAGAAAAGCTTAAGAGAGAAGAAGAACAATGGAAAATAGAAGAAGAGAAACAAAAGAAAAAAGAGAACAACATGGTCTTCAAAGCATGGTTGCAAAAAAAGAGAGAGAGGGTTCTAGAAATGCAGAGAATCCAGTGAGCTAAGCAAATTGAGGACAAGAACAGCAGACAAGAAGACAGAGATCCACAAGAAGCTTTTCTATTATGGCTTAAGAAAAAGTATGAGGAGCAGATGAAAGAAAGAAAGTCAGAAGAACTAAGAAAGCAAGAGGAATGCTTATTCTTCCTCAAAGGAACAGAAGGGTGGGAAAAGGCTTTTAAACAATGGCTAAGAAGGAAATGAATAGAGAAAATAGCAGAGCAACAGACTCTTGAAGAGAGAGCTAGACAGCTAGGACTAGAGAAGCAAGGCACTCGAAACACTTACAGAACTACCTGTATAATACGTCAGAAGTCAAATCTTTTCACTTTACTGATCATTATAACTGAAGGAATCTATTAAACATCTGGCAGCTGCTATTATCAAAATTTCGGATATCATTTTTTATGGTACTTATGTCTTGGTAATATGCTAAATTATGAATACTCTAAATTATGGTATTTATCTTTTGGTGATACTGTTATTTTTAACACTAACAAAATAAATTGAATTTTAGAAAGAAACAAGAAAACAAAGCCCTGAATTCAATTCCCATCCCCAGAACAGCTAAGAGAAAAAGAAAGAAACAAAGAACGAAGAAATGGAAGGGAAGGGAAGAGGAAAGGAAGGGGGAAGGGGAAAAGGGACAGAGAAAAACAGAGGGGGGGGGGAGAGGGAGAGGCAGAGGAGAGAAGAAAAACAGAAATTACCTAATCTGAACAACAGAAAGAAAATGCACTGCAGAAAAACAATGAAAATTGTCAGAGGCCCATGGGACAGAGTAGCAGAGGCAAAGCAATGGCTGAAAATTTCTCACATTTGGCAAGAAACAAAGCTTCCAGAAGTTGCATAAAACATGATAGACTAAACTTAAAGAAAGACATGTCAAAATACATTATAATTAAAATATGAAAACTAAAGACAAAGAAAAATATTTAAAAGCAGTCAGAGAGAAATTACACCCATTTATAAGGAAAAGAAAACTGGAATGACAGCGAACAAGGAACCTTATAGACCATGATACTGTTGCAGAATTCTAAAAGACAGGAGAAACCAAATGGGAGTCAGGAGGATTTATTTAGGGTGTATATACCAGCTCAGCGGACTCTGTGTTTAAGATGACTGAGCGCTGAACAAAGAGAAGTTTAGCTTTTGTACATTTTGTCAAAGGCAGTGGTTTTTTTAGTGATGTAGCAAGTGAGTTTACCTGAATAGGACTAGAGCAGACAGTTTTGTAACTTTGCCTTTTAACAAAACAGTGTCCTATGAATCATATGAGAGCAGTGTCATAAACTTTGTTTACAGTATATAGTTGTTAATTTTATCTGTACCAGGACAAGGAGTTATAGCTACAGGGGAGGGGGTTGGAGGGGAGCAGAACTGCCCAAGCCTGTAGAGCACTTGTTTTTCTTTAAGTCCTGCTTCAATATAATAGCACAATATTTTTCAAGTGCTAAAGGAAAAGAACTGTCAATTTACAATTCAGCACTCAGAGAAAATATCCTTCAGGAATGAAAGAGAAATGAAGATATTCTTAGACAAAGGAAAACTAAGAGAATTTGCTGCTAGAAGATCTATCCTGAGAGTTTGACTAAAGAAAGTTCTATAAATAGAATGGAAATAATATATTAAAAAATAAACCCTTAGGAAACAGCAAAAAAGAAAGATAAGGCAAACAAAATATGGGCAACTACAACAGGTTTTTTTTTCTCTTGTGTTTTCTAAATTATGTTTGACCGTTGAAGAAAAATTATACTACTACTACTTAAGATGATTCTAAAAATATATAGGGAATATATTTAAGATAATTATAAATAAGAGAGATAAAGGCAGATGAAGGGAGAGGGAGGTAAGGTCTCCTTACTCAACAACAACACCGGGAAGTCAGCTAGCCATCCTTGGTGTTCCCTGTCTTATGGCTGCATCACTCCAGTCTCTCTATCACCATACAGCCTTCTCTAGTGTCTTTAGCTGGTCTTCTTACAAGCTGGGAGCTTTTTCAGCTCCAGCCAGAACACAGAGAAAGAAGAGAATAATACCCTAACCTGCAGTAGCAAAGGCCTAGAAAGGGTGTCAGTTTCCGCAATTATGTTGCTATAATGAGATATCCAACACTTCTTATAAGAACACCCCAGTCATTGGATTTAGGGCTCAGTTTAATGAAGTAAGATGTTACTAACTGTATTTGGAAAGACCTTATTTCCAAGTAAGATCATTTTCTGAGATTCCTGCAGACCTAAATTTTGCAGGGGTACTGTTCATTCTAATACATGTGCCTTAAACCTCTCAATGTCAGTATTTTGGCTATGATATTGTTATAGCTTGTGGCACCTTACTATTGAGAAAGATTGGGTAAAGGATATATAAAATCTCCATCAAATTATCATTTCATGTGAACCCATAACTGTCTTAAAATAAAATATTTAATTTTTAAAATATATATTAACTTTCTTTTAGAGTTACACAGTGGGTATTTTTTTCAGAATACCTCATTGGTCATATTGATGGAAACAGACATCTTAAATTTACTCTTCTAATAATCTTTATCCAAGTAAAATGCTCCAAACATTCAAAATACAAAAATATTTCAGACCTAAAACAATATGCCAGTCTCATTTTTTAAGTTTGTTTTGGTAACCTCAGAATTTCAGACATTGTGACCTCATGACATTGTGTCCTTTATTTTCAAAAAATCAAATATGTATGTGTGTGTGTATTTATACATATATATATATATATTTGAAAGATGTACTGCATAAAAAATGCTTAACTAGCATAATTATACAAGATGTCCATTCTAGAAAATTCACATCTCAATACTTGACAGTATGAAAACTGCAGCAAACACTACATTATATAATAAAGACCTACAGGAGTTATATCCTCAAAATATAAACTGGAACCTAGGGAAGTATTGTGAATTTGTCCTTTACTCATTTTTTAATCACACTGATTCCAAATAACTGAGGGGCAATTGTAAAGATGCAATTGACTTACAGTCTTCTAATAACTTATCTAGTATCTGGGGTTTATGTTAATCAATATATACTCTACAATAAAACCTATAATGAAAACCTCCAAGGGAATGAGAAGGAGACACAACTATTCTCTCTTTCTGTTTCTTTGATTAATTAAAAAGAAGATAGGTGGAGCCAGGGATTTAGCTCAGTGGTTCCAGTGCCTGCCTTGCAAACACAAGGTCCCGAGTTTGATCCCCGGTACCAAAAAAAAAAAAAGAAGAAGAAGAAGATAGGTGAGAGAGCGATAGGTAGGTAGATATATTAATATGGATAGCAATAAAATAGAAATCAGCTGTGAAGAATGATAGTATCTTATGGTTAACTTAGCAACTGAGCAACACTCAACTCTACTTTGCTTTAGAAATATTTTCTTGATCCTTGTGCATCACATTCTGCTTCTAGTACTTACAGAAAATTTTTTGACTGATCATTCTATATGATACTTTCAAAGTACCCCAAAAACTAAATTAAGCTGACAAAGAAAATAACCAGGAAGTAGAAGCACAATGTTTCAACTTGTTTCCTTAATAAAGGTATTTACATTTATGTATAAAATAAATTTCTACAGCTTCATATTCTCCAAAATTGCAAGCCCAAATTTTACTTTATAGAAACTGTTATTCCCAAAATAATATAAGAACACCATGGTTTCTTTTAATCAGCTGAAAGAAGAAAAGTGAAGACTTTTCAGATCTCCACTACACAAAACTTCTAATTTAAATGACAATCTCCACAAATGAAAGTAATGAAAGTGAAAGTAGTTAGGCTTATTTCAGCTAACTTTACTACATATTATAAAACTCTTTTGCCTATAAGAGTATTTAAAATAAGTCATTTTATGTGAAATATATATCACTGATGTCAAAGTTTGTTTAATGTTCAGAAAAAAATGAAATATTTTTTCTGTAGTTTTTGTCATTGTGTGCCAAGTACTTTCACTGTTAGAAAGCAATGCAATTAATCATTTCAGGTTTTGGCTGATGTTATGATGCACATACCAATAATCCTTTTAAACTTGAGTGAAAATGTTCACTGTTCTCCATACTAAGAAAATTAGAGGTGCCCTGTCATTTAGTTTCACTGTAGTGTAAGAAATGAGGAGGTAAGCACCACTAGGGGAAAAGAAGAATATCTACAGCTTATTTTTCAAAACAAAAACTATGTCAGAAAATGACTCAATATAATAGCCTTGATTGTATGTCCTTGCGTGTGTGTAGAGATCTAGGGGATATATAAGTAATTACAATTTGCTTTAAATTGCAGGCATTTCATACTTTTATTTAAGTTAGGATTTCTAATTTAAATATGTTAATTTCTCTGCAAACATCTAGATGCAGTCCCACACAATTGGAATTCAACTGTCCTCTCACATAAAGAGAAAAAGAAATAACTAAGGAATAACTAAGTTCTTTATTCTGCAAGCATGGGCTTTTCAGAATCTCAGTGAAATAGGAAATAACTTTAATAACAGGAAATAAGTGACCAAGACATAAACTTGTTAATTTTTTTTGCAACAGAGGTAACTATAGCTATTATAAAAGAGCTGGTGAGTTAGCTAGATAATATGCAACAAATTGCCCTCTGTTGTCCATTTAGCTTTAAATATCTTCCTTTCTTGGTCATTTTTAATTAATTCTTTATTAAGAACTTGGATATATCTTGGCATTACCTGTCACATATATGTGTGTACCAAAGAGCCAAACATTAGACATCAAAATAGAAAAGAAGAAAAGCAGGGACAAACATTTACCCACAGTTCATAGGTCAATTTAAAAACTAAGGGAGATAATTATAAATTCATCTCCTTAGCAGTTTACATTTGGGTTACATATGTAGATAATATATTTTACACAATTTTTGGAATGCATTGGGTGACTTATGGAGCTATAAATAGAGTAGTTTTTCTTTCCTCATATCCATGTGGTACCATTTAGACTTGTGGACAGTATTGACAGGTGTTCACTCCCCCCCAAGAGCAACTCAGTGGATATTTTTTCCATATATATTAAAGGCATGTTGCCCCTCTATACTATTCTACTTTTTATCACTGGGATACAGTACCTAACAACCACAATTTAAAGGAGAGATGATTTGGCTCATGGTTTTAGAAGATTCAGTCCATGGTAGGCTGAATGCAAGACAGAACCATAATGTCAAAAGAGTATGGTAGAGCAAAGCTGCCTAGTTCATGGTGGCCAGAAAGCACAACAGGGTAACAGCACCAGAGAAAAAGGGGCCAGAGCAGATATGGTCTACAGAGTCACACCCCTGAAACCTGCCGAAACACATCCAGAAGTATACTGTACTAATCCTCTTGGTGGCTCTCAGGCCAATCAAATTAACAATCTTAATTGTCACACCATCCTACTATGTTCAGCCCTCTATATCAAATTCTACTTTTTCAAAATCTAGCCACAGAATCCTTAAGGATTATTTTTCTGACTAGGAAAGTTATATTTAACATTATTAACAGCATAATCAGTGGTAAAGCTGATAAACAACTTGCAAGCTCAGTTTTCTTTGAATATGTATATATATATATATATATATATATGTATACATATATATATATATATATATATAGAGAGAGAGAGAGAGAGAGAGAGAGAGAGAGAGAGAGTGTGTGTCTTTCATTCCCCATACTTCTTTTTGTTTTTTTGTTTGTTTTTGGTACCGGGGATTGAACTCGGGTCCTTGCGCTTGTGCAGCAGGCAGCAAAACCACTGAGCTAAATCCCCTGTCCTCCCTGTATTTCTTTTTATTCTCAGGATGTAGCTGAGAAGCATTGGAAAATATCTTGATTGTACATCTTAAACAGTTATCTTTTCCATACTCACAAAAATTTTATTATTGACCACAACTTATACTTTTGGCTTAATTCCTAAAGATGTCTGTATTTTTTCCAAACAGCCTCAAAACCAGTGGATTCCAAATTATGTACTGGCCCAGTACCTAATACTACACAACTGTGCCACATTCCCTGTCCAGTCGAATGTGAGGTGTCGCCTTGGTCAGCTTGGGGACCTTGTACTTATGAAAATTGTAATGACCAGCAAGGCAAAAAAGGTATGTAATAGTAACACATGATATTTAAAACACCCATCGATTAAGTCAAATCATGAATTTTAAAAGTGGTTTCTGTGTTCCTTGTGATTGTTTTTTGGTAGAATTTTACAGAATGGTTAAGGAACATAGAGTTCCTAAAATGAATAAACCTACTCTGGTGATTAAAGAAGATTAAAATGGAGGAACATAGGCAAGATGCTTGATAATTTAGATAATGTGATGGAGAGGATTTGAGACACTTCAATGAATGATTAGGGTGAGATATGGTGTCAGACCAACCTGCACTGAAAACTCTACTGTGCTCTTTAACTTATTTACTGTTACCTATAAAAGAGATGTAATAATATCTGGCACTAAGCTTGTCTCTGAAGAATCAATGAGAAAATAAACACAAATAATTCAGGCCCTGACCTGTATGTAGATCAGCTAGTGCTAATAATCACAGCTCCTTATTGCTTTGAAGGTAAAAATCTTTTTTAAAACTTTGTTACTTTATGATACAAATGGTACAGCGAAGAGGAGTGGAATACATGTAGTGGTTTATTTCATGGTAGGCATGCTGAGGTAGATTCGGATGATCTCATAATTTTATTTTATCATTTTGTTTCAAACAACAGGCTTTAATATTTCTAGATGTTTACTCAGCATAAACAGATATATTCATTTTGTTTTACATTTTCAGAAAGACACTACTCAGGCGTTATAAAAAGCATGTACTAGAACTCTGATTGGTCCACACTGAGCCCAGATGGCTGAGGTCCTGAATTCAGATTTCTAGAGATCCAAAATTCTACTGAAGCTCAAAAAGACCACTTCTTTAGAACCATCCAACTTCTCAGAGCTTCCTTTTCCAAATTCAATCATGTAACAGTGCTGAAGAATTAGAAATCACTTTTTTTTTGTTAAATTCTTATATTGGTACATTTTAGGTACACAACACAATTGCATTTCTTATTGGGAATTGTACTTTTACATAATGCATCTTGGTTCTTATTTTTTCCCCATTCCTAGCCCTCCCTTCACCCCCTCCACCCTTCCCTATTAACAAAGACTTTATTTCCATTTTTTCCAGAAATCACTTTCACATATCTGATCACCAATATCTCTGAATAGTTGGAGATTTCATTCTTTAAAGATTCTTTGTATTATCTATCTCTGACATCTCTCTATCTCTATCTCTATCTCTCCCCTTCCCTCTTCCCCTCCCTAAACCCTATGGAGACATAAGGTATAGGACTTTTTTTTGTCTGTAGAAAGCTAAAACCAAAATACTCTTTTTGTGTTCATTCATTTATTCATCTGATAAACAGTTCACAAGCTCAGGTTAAGCTACAATATGGGGATACATACACTAGTGATTCAAAATAGAAATGACTTTTCTACCCTCTGTCTTCATCCAACATTCACTCTGGGTTTCATTCAGCTTTCAAAATATATTGTTGACAGGAAATGCTTTCTTTCCCCCAATGACTCAGGCTTCAAACTGAGGAAGCGGCGCATTACCAATGAGCCCACCGGAGGCTCTGGGGGGACTAGAAACTGCCCTCACTTACTGGAAGCCATTCCCTGTGAAGAACCATCCTGCTATGACTGGAAAGCAGTGAGGCTCGGAGACTGTGAACCAGATAATGGAAAGGAGTGTGGTCCAGGCACACAAGTTCAAGAGGTTGTGTGCATCAGCACTGATGGTAAGATACATCTATCACATTTTTATGAAAATGTATTTAATCTTGCAGATATGATTTTTACTTATGTTAAAAATTTTCTCTCATAATTGGTTCTATTTACAAATCTTTATCTATCTATTCTTCCATCTATATCTTCTTATCCTTCTCTCTCTCCCTCCGACCTTCCTTTTCTCTTTCCCTTCATCTGTCATATGGTGACACTGCAGAAATTCCATAAACAGTCATAGGGTGGTTTAAAATTTGAAAACAGAACAGACAATGCAGAGTAAGAGTCAAACCATAATCAGGGAAGAATCTATTAAATTAAAAACAACAAGGTACCAGTTTTCTAAGTGATATTATTTTCTTTACCTTGGGGAAATGAAATGTAAATACAGAAGAGTTGTAAGTGTTGGTTTACTTGATGCTAAAGTCCTTTTTCCACACCAATATTGTGACTTAATGATATCATTTAATTTCAGACTGTCAAGCCATAGGCCCCATTATAGCCCAGTTTCTGAATCCACCCTACCTTCTTTCTAGCAGCCTCCCCCTTAGGAATGTCACAGAGCCAGTGAACAGTGCTTTCTCACAAGGTTCTTTCCCCCAACCACAGTAACGATTTAGTATTTTATGACTAATTTCACGTGACAAAATACTCTGTTGTTATTTATCCCTGACATAAGACATGTACATTCTTCCCAAGGGTGCTGCTACTATTTGGGAGAGAACCCCTTACCCTATTAATCCCTAAGTCATATTTAGCAGCCAAAGGAATCTCATCCCACCTCCCACACACACACACGCAGTTTAAAAATCTCTGGACAACTTCATTCTAAGGAGTCTCCTAATTCTCAGATCCTTCAACTCTGCACATCAGCAAACTATGAGCGCTAAACCCCAGGGCCTCGTGGTTTGACAGTTCCTGCTGTTTACCGCATGTGTGGACCCATCCTGCTGCCCCCTCCAGGGTACTGGAACATCTGGCAACCGTCATAATTTCTCCCGTCCTATTTTCTTCCAGCAAGCAGAATCATTTCCTCCTGTGACTCAGTCACTGTTCAGTAGTAAAGAAAGATGTTCTCTGGGGTAGGAGGCTGACAGACACTAGTAACACTGAGAAATTACCCTTGTGACTTTGAAAAGTACAGAATAATCTTCGTCCAGGGTCTACACGAGCCATTCAGAATGGTGTTAGGTAGTATCTGAACCAGAGTGAGAGGCTGAAATTCAAAGAAGGAGATAGATTATTGCTTCACATCTCCTAGGATGAATTTAGTGTAATTTTCTTTGTTGTATGAAGGTATAATTAGCTATGATACATCTTCTTTTTAGTTTTCACCATCTTATTCTAAACAGAAAAAAAAGACAAAAGTAACATTCAGAGATTGGCATATAGGAAGAGAAAGCAAAAGAAGCAATTTCTGTTGGGCCTGATGACACATGCCTGTAATCCCAACACTCTGGTAGGCTGAGGCAGGAGGATCACAAGTTCCAGCCTAACCTGGGCAATTTAGTAATTTAGCAACTTAGCAAGACCCTATCCCCAAATAAAAAATGAAACAAAATGGGCTGAAGATGTAGCTCAATAGGGGGGAAAAAAAGCAATTTTGGTCTCTGTTTTATTCAAACACCAAGTCCTAATTTGGATTGGGTGGTATTCTATATTATGTTCTGAATTGCTAAATAAAGAGTAAAGGTCATATTGTGCTCCCTAATTGATACTGAATCTTAATGCTTTCCTCAATTCAAATAATTTTGCTCTTCCTTCTAAAGATCTAGGGAAAATCTGAGTCCCAGGAATTGTAAAGATACATCTGAGTGAAGGAAAAAGACAAAACAAAATTTTAATTGTACGTGAAACATCTTTCTCAGTGTTATTCAACAAAAAATCAGATCTGGCTCACTGAGTTCAATAATCCTCCCTGATATTTGTGCAAATTGAATGTATTTTATATAGATTAGTGAACCCAGTTATTTACAAAGTATCAGTGGTTAATATTAATTTTGTCAAGTGAAAATTATTTTGTAACAAGTGTCTCTTTAATTATTTCATGAAACACTGAAAAATAAGAATAAATATGAGTTAGATATGTCCAATTGTATCGGAAACCAATATTTGTTCTAACTTAAAATTCAGATTGATAACACAAAACATATATAAGCTGGTTTTACTTTGTCTCACACACAGAAAGATTTTTAAAAAGTACACAAATGATATTCAGTTTATTATTGTTTTTCACTAAGACATCTCATCCATCATAAAATATATCTCCTACCATAAATTAGTTGAAGTGAAATTTATACTTAACTGGCTCAACTACATAAATGCATACATTTTTTAAAAATTATCTTTTAGTATAAATTCTAGAATGGGCTCAAATTGTTATATGATAGCTATAACGTGCTGATAGAATGAATAAAAGCAAAAACTAGAGACCTGTAAATATTACTGCAACATTATCGTGTGGTCACCTGGTAAGTGTTTAGCAGCTGCACCAAATGTTGTTTTGTAATTAAATTGGGCCGAGGGAATTAAAGTTGATTAGTAGCACAGACTCTACCCCCAGGCTGGGGCTGCAGCTATAGATTTTGTTTTATAATTAAGTTAATGTCAGACTAGGGACATGAAGAATTAGAGCCTGTGAACTTAGCAAATAATAAAAGACTTTTTTTCTCCCACATTCCTCACGAATTTAACACTTTTGTTAATGACCTGAAAGTATTTAAGGTCAATTTTCTTTTTTCTGAAATATTCTTTGTCTAGGCTGTAAGAGATCATTAGGATTTGCTGCAACTATTCATTTTTCCACTTGTTTTCTAAGGGGTATGGTTATGGAAGGTTGTAGAACAACTAGAAGGAGTTTTATTACTCTGACTGACAGGGGTGTGGAAAAATAATAAGAAAGCTCAAAAGACAATTAGAATCTTGAAAAGATAGGCCGGGGATGGGCTGGGGATTTAGCTCAGTGGTGCCTCCACCTGCCTCACAAGCCCAAGACTCCGAGTTTGATCCCCAGTGCCAAAAAAAAAAAAAAAGAAAAAAAGACATGCACATTTTCTGTGTAATAGAAACTTGACCATCAAGAAAGTAATTCCTTATCTGTACCACAAGGGCATGGCGGGGGGTTGTCTGAAAGAGTGTATTACCTTTGAGAACTCCCCAAATCTACCCTTTTTAATATTTGTGACATTTATGTATTCTATTAAAGGTCTAAATTTGGTGAGCTTAGTCTTTTGTTTCCCAAATTGGTTGGTTAGAGGCAGAACAAAGGCTATTAAGCTGGGGATGGGAGAAAAATGTATCATCCTATTTATTACTTGAGACAAAATATCGTTTCCATATTTTCTACCCCTTTGTTGGAAAACATAATAAAGCATGCTATCTGCATTTCCTTACTATGGGTTCTGTTTCAAATGTTAGAGTATTGCCACCACTCCAAGTGAATTTTAGAAACTCAATTTTCTTATTTTGTCTTTTGAATTATTTTGTAAAGTGATGAACCTCAGCAGTTTCAAATGTCTGACCTTCTGTGCTACCTTTCTTATTTTATTTAACATTAGTAATCATATAATCAATTAACATGCACAACTCTGTTTCTCAACTTTGGTCCAGATTTTTATAAAACCAAACAGTAATACTTTCCTGAATTGTAAATCAGTACAATTCATCATTTTACAGCTGTTAATGGTACAATAGTGGGAGTGGCGGGTTAACCAGCCAGGGATCTTGGGGTTTACCTGTGCCATTCTTGAATGGAAATGACTCTGCTGTGTAAAGATTGTCAGCAACCCAGAAAATAGGCTGGATTCTCATAATGCAGAAGAAGATTTAGGATTCAGAGCATGTTGAGGGCTGGGAATTTAGCTCAGTGGTGCTGTGCCTGCCTCCCAAGTACAAGGTCCTGAATTCAATCTCTGGTACCAAAAAAAAAAAAAAAAGCATGTTGAAATTAGCATAAGGCAAGATTTAAAGCAGGAATTTTGCTTGCTGAACTGTTTCTCCCCATCATTAAAAGCATCAAAAAGAATTGACTGAGAATACTTTGGAGAAGCTAACCTTACTAGCCAGGGTGAGGACTTACGCTGTGACTGCTTACTCTTTCTGAAACTCTTCCCACCAGCTTCTTCCTTCCAGATTAGGGTGTGTATTTACATCTGAGTGGAGAAAAGGGAAGCTGGATACTATTTCTTTCCCAAATGGCTTATGTCATATTTCTTTGATCCGGTGTGGTTAGTATGAAGAGAAATACAAGGGCATATCATTTCAATACCTTGAGGTAAACAGAGAATAAACTTCTAAGAATATTGAAAAATAAAACCTCTAGACAATGAGACATAATGTGGGGAGAGGTGGGGCAATAAAGTGCTCTATTTTAAGTTATAAAACACAATTCGGATGCAATTTGTGATCTATAAAGATTGAATTGATTTCTCCAAGTAAGCCTTTACTAAAAAGCAACAGTGTGGAGGTAAACAGAGGTAAGTGAAACAAGGAGTAAATAATAGTGAGCAATGAATAGTGAGAGATTCTAGTGCTCTTGGTTAAGACTAATATTTTCACTGACTCAGAACCCTCATAGATTCTCCCTGAAGTGTAGGTTGATCAAGGATTAGAATGCCTGCAGTTTAGTAAGGATGTGCTCTCAGGAGACAGCAGTAAAAAAAGGGAAAATAAAGAAGCTAACTAGAAAAGGGGGCACATGTTTTGAGGTCCCAGAACCATCCCCAGGTTCAGTGACTTACTTATAAGGAGTACTCATAGGACTCAGCATACAGTTGTTCCCACATCTGTCATTTAAAATAATTCTCAAAAGCAAAACACATGGGGCAAAATCCAGAGGAAACCACGCCTGAGAGTCTTCTCTCAATGGAGTCACACAGGCTATACACTGAATTTCTCCACCAATGAGTTGTGACAGCACATATGACATGATGTCCAGCGGCAAAGCTCACTGGAGCTGGGACCCCAGGGTTTATATTCAGGTCAGTCATTTAGGCATTTTCTACCTGGCACATGCCACATTCTAGAGTCTTCAAGGAAGCAGATGTTCAGCTTTATATCACATTGACTATGTGAACACTTTAAGCATGGGGATTCACTCTTTCATGAAGAGTGGGATTCTGCAGAAATTTATATACTCAGATGGAAACCAAGGGCCATTCTTGTAAGAGAACCTGAGAATAACATTATCAGGGCCACTGGGTTAATTCTTTTCTGCACAGAGAAAATCTACTTTGTAGACTTAGCCTGTTTAAGTGTGTCATTCAAGAGTGTAACTGAAGGTTACAAGTAGCTGGAAATCAGATTCCTATCTTTTTTTTTTTTTTTTTTTGGTACTGGGGATCAAACTCTGGACCTTGCATTTGCGAGGCAGGCGGCAGAATCACTGAACTAAATCCCTGGCCCTCAAGAGTGTAACTGAGACCCTAAAGACTGCAGTTCTAGAAGTAAAGGAGTTGTTTTTAATATTCTCACACCAATCACTGGCCCACAGAACAACAGGAGGGAGGGAGGTCTAGGTCTTTATTTGTGCAGCCCTAGCGCCTAAAGGCAAGCAGTAAAGGTGAAAAATGAGGATCTGGCAGCAGAATCTGAGATGGATAGATAGATCCAGTAAAAGGAAACCCAGGAGATCCACTAACCAGCAACACTGTCCATTATAAAAGGAGATCCAATGACTATGGGAAAGAATATAAGTGTTTAAAGGAACATAAAACCTGATTATATTGTCTACATTAGAGAGGACTGCTTATGAGCACGTGTAATTTTCCTGTTTAGGAAAATATTTTGATGGAACTTTTTGGTTGACAAATGTGTTGTACTCTCCACATTTCCTACATAATAGCAGTGTAAAAACAGCTGTTTTCTGTAATATAAAATAGGACAATGTTTACATTAGTTCTGGCAGCCTGGGGAGAAATGTAAGAAATTTTGAAATAATAATAGAAGACATGAGAAGAATCTGGAAGTAGTAAAAGCCTAAAATAAGAAAGATAAAGAGTTGAGGAAGGCCACCACTAACTAGAACTATCCATTGGTATGAAATACGTGACTCAATATTATAGGTTTGTTCAAGATAGTACCAGTTTATTGAGGTCATTATTAATAGTGTACCATTTTGTTGCAGTGTTCTGGCTTGAACAATGAGTGATATGAGCACCCTAAAAATGGCTGATAAATTTTGGAATAGAGAAGGTGCTATGGTTTAAATTTAAACTGTTTCCTCGAAGTCTTGTGTGTTTGGAAGGTAATCAGAACATAGATGCTCATTCAGAGCTGAATGTGCTTTTAGAAGGTGGGGCCTGGTTAGAAGAGGCAAGGGAATGGAGGTATGACCTGGAAGGGTGTATCTCTCTCTTTAGCTCCTCCCTTTGCTTCCAGGCAACCATTGGTTGAACACCTTTTCCTCTGCCATATCCTTCTGCCATCTTGGTTTTGCTTTGGAGCCAGCTGACCATGGGCTGAAATAATGACCCAAAATAAACATCTTCTCCTTTAAATTGTTAGTGTTGTGTATTTTGTCCCAGCCATGAGAAAGTGACTAAGACAGAAAGTAAAAAATTGACTGAAAAGTATTAGGGAAAAATTAACTCTGTCAACACTCTTGGAAAAAAATAGAGAGTCAACGGACACTTAAAAGTTTCTGAACTCCTCCAGTGGAAATAATTCTATTTTAATTTTAATGAAAAAGTAATTTTAGAAGCTAGAAGATCTGAAGACATGCAAGACTGGTGTTGGAAAATCTTAGACTATTTTCTTAAGAACTAAAAATTGAAGAGCATATTCATAAATATTTTTGTTCCTTTCTATCAGAGGAATACTTTTTGCGCCATATTTTATCATAAATGTCATCACTGATAGATAAGAACATATAATTATATAAGAAAGGGCAAAAGATAAAAAGTTAAGTTAAAATTTGTTTAAATACAAAATAAGTAAATACCTAAATAAGATTTGCTTTTACAGCTTAGGTGGGAACCCTGAGTTAGGTGAATTCTATTGTCTATAGAGTTAGATGAGAACACATTTTCAAATGCGTGAACACAAATTACGCAGCCATTACATAGAAAAGCTGACCTTTTAAATACAAGAATCTACCTGACAACTGAATCGTTTTTCTCTAATTTAAACAATAAATCAACTGAGAACTTTTCTTCCTGTAGAGTGCTATGACATATAATGTGTTTGGAATATAATTAGTTTGGATGCTATGCTTAAATCTAAAGTCTCTCACTTACTATTAGGATCATCTAACACTGTTGGTTGGAGTTTGTGTCCTATAATTGAGTGAGATTCTCTGTCACATTATTGTAAGGATGAAAGTCATTACAGCCTTATGGAAAATTTAAGGCAACAGGTTATTCTTCAGTGTTGGTTCTAGAAATCAGTTTTATATCGGACCTTAAAAACTCTAGCATTGAACTCTGACCTGTCCATTGTGTGTGTGTCTATGTGTATGTTTGTATTATAAAATATTTTGCTATATTGTTAATACATTTTTTTTTGGTACCGGAGATCGAACCCAGGACCTTGTGCTTATGAGGCAGGCTGCAGATGAGGCAATATTTTTGAACAACAATGTCATAGTAAAGAACAGAATTTTGTAAAGAATTATATTTTTTATCTTTAAAATAAAATTTAGCAGTGACATTAGGTAGAAGTTAATAATTGGTTACTTACCACTTAATGTTATAAACTCTTCATTGAATATTACCTACCATTTATTTTTAATTTTTTTAACTTTTTAATAAATTTTATTTTATATTGTCCCATTCCTCCCAAACCCCCTCTCCTCCCCATGTACAAAATCTCTGTTTCCATTTTTTCTTTCTATTTTCACTTTTTTCTTGTCCCTTCCTTAAAATGGCAAATATAAGAGAAAAAAAAGACTTTCACTTTGTCATAGGTGTTAAGATGACAGCACAGCCCACAACAACCACTTTTCTTATATCTGTGTCATTAAAGCCAGAATGGACAGGAAGTATAGGTTTCAGTCAAATTATGCAGAAGTCTGTTAAAACTTAGTAGATGCCTCTAATGCTTTATGTTATCCAATCTCTTCTTTATTCTTTGATTCTGCTTGTATACTTCTCTGACAGGCTTTGTCTTCCCACGATTTCATCGATTCACCATTCCTAATTCCTTTCCTACATTTGACGCAAGAGTATCATTGTACTCTTGTGTGGTAGTAAACCACCTCAAAACTCAATGGCTGAAAACAGTAAGAGATTTTTTTCATGATTAAGAGGAAGCTCTTTTTCAGGTTCCACCTCAGCTCCCTTGTGGAACTTTAGCTATGGCTGGATAGTCCGAGAGTGTGTCCTGCACATACTTGGCTGTTCATGGTGACTGTTCTCTGGGGAGCATTGGTACTTCTTCACATGGGCTGTCATTCAGCAGCTAGCTGAGACCCACTTCTGTATGTGATGCTTTTAGGGCATTACAGCAAGAAGACAAAACAAAACCTGAAAGTCCCCTTAAACCCACACAGGATCACTTCTGCTACATTCTATTTGTCGAAGCAAGTTTTGTCAATTTTTTTCATTACGACTAACAGTAGATTCTCTATGTTCCTTCTTCACTAACAATCTCCTCACCTAATTTTGCAGCTTTTATTCACCCTAAATCTCAAAGCCATTACTACTTGTTCAAGGTCTTCAGTAAAGCAGTGTATTACTTGTAGGTATTAATATACTGTATACAGGCTATATATGCTGCATAACAAGCCATTCCAAACTTGAAAGGTTTGACTTCTGTTTTTTCTGGTGTTATTTGGCTTTTGTTTTGTCACAATTTTACTGGTTGGCTGACAAACCATGGATTATTCTGTCTGACCTCACCAGGGCAGCTGTGTTCAGCTGAAGCCAGTAGAACTAGAATATCTGAGTAGGTTTCAATAATATCAATGGAAGTGCTTCATTTTTTTTTCCTTCCTGTGTCTCTTTGTAGTCTTGTTGTCTAGACCAGCTTCTATTCCAGGTAGTCTCAGAGCAATGTTCCAAAAGAGAAAAACAGCTAAAAGGCCATGTAATGCCTAGACTCTCAAACTCTCGTAAAGTCACTTCTGCCCCCATTCTGTGGGTCAAAGCAAGTCTCAAGGCCAATCAGACTCAAGGGATAGTGGAACAGAATGTACAGAAGAGAGATAGTTGTGGAATTTGTAGATATGTTTAATCTATAAGGGCTACTTCATTCACTTACTTTTAGGTGTATTCTTTATCTGCTATTTCTTTAAATGTTAACTTTCCTTCACAACTCTCTGCTGTAGAGCTCCACCAAGAAGCCCCAACCAAACTCAACTGCCATTTCTTCAAACTCATTATTTACCAAAGTGGGACTCATTATCTTTCCTCCAAAATAGATTTCATCTCCAATTTGTCCAGCTTTGTGTGCAGCACCAAAATTTATTCAGTCCTCCTGATAGAATGACATCTGTGAAGAGACATAAAGGAGATGGGAAAATAAACCTCATGAGACCATGGGACATGAACATCAAGGAACATCAAATGCACAATTGTGAAGTATGCTATGCTTTGAATTTCAGAGAAACATAACGGTGCCCAGAGTGCTTGGAGAACAATTAGGGGGAGAAATAAAGGGGAGTTCATTTAGAGAGATTAGAGAGGAATGAGACCACTTAAGGGCTTTGGTGTTTGTTCTAAAATAGAAATCTATTGGATGGTTTGAGCAGAACTTACTTATACTCATGTTGTTTTGTTGATATTGAATATTAAGGAAAATATTAAGAAAAACTGAGGGTACTAGCACATTAATTCAGGTGAGAGCTGGTAGTGTGGCTTAGCAAGGGTTATGACAGTGCTGAACAGGGTGCCGATTTAAAAGATTTACACTAAAAGGAAAGAACTAGGGTGTTTAGTGGAGTTGTTGGTGCCCCAGGATCAAGGTTTTTATTCTGGCATTACAAGGCTCACACCATAGATCTTCCCATTAGTATGCCATTCAGCTGCTTCAAATCACTTTCTGGCTCACTGTTCTCTTCTTCAGAAAATCCAGAGCCATCTCAGAATCACAGAATGTGCTCCCTCTTCTCATCATGCCCATTTTACTGATTCTTTCTCTGATCCCTCCCTTTATTGCACCACTGTAAGTTTTGTAGAATTTGGAATTTGGTTATTTAGAATTTACTCTTCTCCTCCTTCCCTCTGTGTTGTTAGTCATAATTGGTTGGGAATCTTGTCTTATTTATTTTAGTATGCTTTTTTTCTGGCCCTGTCTACTTTAAAATAGATCATCAATAAATCTCTTATCCAAAACTAATTTAATGCTTTCTTGTTTCTCCAAACATCACATCTTTACAAGAAATGACTCTCAGTTTCTCTTTAAGTAACCTTTCATTATTGCTTTTATTGCAAATCCAGACTTTGCCTACCAGATGCCAGATAAACCAATACCAAATTGCACACCCTCATATTACTGTCCCAAAGTGCCTTCAGATTCTATTATTACTCTCAGCTTCCAGTACTTTGGATGTTTGCATAAGGAGAAGTCATTAACAGGATGTCATAGAGACCTGAAATCTAAAGGATTCTTCTCATTTGATCCTTAGACTATTTTGTATTGTTTTTTATAGTAGTAGTTATTGTTATAATTTTGTTTTTTGAAATTAAGTTTTCTAGAATTCAGTCACTGTAGCACTGACTCTAGCTGGGTTAATCAGCTTTATGTTACTATAAGAAAATATCTAAATTAACTTAGAAAGAGAAGTTTTATTTTGGCTCCTAGTTTTAGAGGTTCTTGTCCATGATCAAGTAGACCTACTGCCTCAGTGGGAATACTGGATAGCAATGGTGGGGAGTGTACAGCAGTATAAAACCACTCATTTCACAGCCAAAAAGCAAAAGAGAGGAAAAGGAAGGGTTGAAGGTCTTACTATTCCCTTCAAGGCAATGCAGACAATGGTCTAAAAGTCACCAACTAAGCCCCACCTTCTGAAGTTTCCACCACTTCCAAATACTAGCACCGGATCTTTGCAAGATCCAAACCATAGCATAAACTTTGCCGCTTTCTGTGGCAAGTTCCTTAAGTTTTTTGTGACTAAATATCTTCATGTGTAAAATAAGGATAATGTAATAAAAATATTGTCATGGGGTATGAAGGAATTGATATCTAAGAATTGTTCCTGCACATAACACATGTTGAAGATGAGTTCAATAGTGAAAAAGTTAGCTTAGCACAGTTTTCCCTTTCTTTTCTTTTTTTTTTTCATTTAGTTAAGGATAAGAACTGTATTTGTCTATAACAGATAAAATGATTTATAGTCCATGTCACTTTTCTCATAAGACATTCAGGAAAAAGTACTTTTCCTCCAAACACATTAATAAAATAAGTATTATCAGAAAGCAAATGTATATGTCCTTAAAGATATGGCTACCCATTCTATTAGCTATCAGAAAATAACATGAATATAATAATAAAATTCCCTAATACAAAATCTTTTTATGATTAAACAAATTTCTGAATTAACTTTTTTTCCATTTGATGTATGCTATTCATTAGCATATGTCACTAATGTCTTCTCAAGAGAACTCTTGATGTTTATTTGGATCAGATTTATGAAAATTACAATAGCAGTCTTATCGCTCTTAAAGTAGATATTTTTATTTTTATGATGTAAGAACTATACTGAACATGATGTCACCTAAGATTTGTACTTCCTTTAGCAAGATTAGAACAAGTTGCTATAACCAGAATCTGGACTTCACTTGACTTGTGCAAGATCAGAAAATATGGCTATGGAATGGCTATTAAATATAATGAGAAAAGAAAGCTACAGTAATCTTTGAGCCTTAATAACAGGTACTTACCATTGCATTCAATGGAAACTGGAGTAAATATATCCCCCCGAAAAAAATTCATTTAGAATCCACACTATGAAGTTAAAGGAGATTTACTGCTCAGCTGTGATTCTCAATCTGAAATTTTTTGTATCTCAGGTGCATCTTGTGGTGTCAAAAGGCACAAAATTAATGCAGTGTATTTTCTTGACTTAATTTTTCCAGTAAGCTAAAAGGGAATAGAAAATTTAAATAAATTTTAAAATTTTTTAAATCTTTGATCTTATAATGAAATAAATTAACTTGATGTACCATTATAAAAGATACATATTAATCAAGTTTTGCTTGCCTCCTCAACATTCATTTTCTTCTGTCATTGACTAATCTTCCTTTGATAAATTTATCCATCCTGTAAATCTGTTTTTGAAATTTGCTGGGATTGATGCCACCTCCCAGCCAAGATGAATATGTGCCATCTTTTGGGCCATGGTGATTACATTAAGGACAGGTATGTTACCAAAGATGGGAAGGCAGTGAGAATACTTCAAGACCTTATGCAGAAATAACTGAAAAAGACACAGGAGCTGCCCAGGGTTGATACATAAGGTGATAATATAAAGGCAGAGTTTTGACATGTAGATATTTATTGGTAGCATTTGAGCCATTAGTTCTATTCTCCTTTAAAGCCATTTTTAATCTATACCTAAAGCCATTACCTAAACCAGTAAAATCTGTTCATTGTTTTCATCCCCAAAAAGATGTAAGTAATACAGAAAGAGACTGGATAGAATGTTCTTGCTTTGACCTGGGCTGATACTCTCTGAAATATCTCAAATTAACCCTAACCAACTGTGTAAGCTTTATTTTTCTTAAAAAAAAATTATGAAAGCATGCTCAAAATTGTTAGATTATACTAAAGAATGACAACATAGAATTCTTAACAAGGTAATTTCTATAGATTTCTCGGTAAAAAAAATAAATGAAAAGGGTATAGAGAAACAATACAGTTGGTAGAAGACATCTCTAGGTATTTGCTTTGTCTCTGCAGAACATTTGATGTTTGATTTTAAAACATCAGTTTTCCTTACTAAAGCAGACATAGCCAATAGATGTGGAGTAAAGTACCACAGACACCTTTCATGTTCCTTTTATTTCACTTCTATCCTCTTCTACCCTTTTGACAGAATATTCTGTTCCTAGAAATCATGATAGAAATGACATGATGTCACAAAATATCTAACTGGTGTTTTTAAAACTCCCAACTTTGACTCACAGCAGCTCAATACTTTTACATAAGAAATTTATAGAGTTTTCCCTAGAAGACAGAACTCCAGAAATAGTTGTAGTATGCATTCCATTAGAAAGATACAATGCTCTGGAAGAGTTTTAAATATTAAAGACATTTAAACATTACAAATAAATTGGTTAATATTACTAAGAGTTTGTTACCTAGACTACTTAGGTTGATTCTTTTTTTTTTTTTTTTCAATTTCACATTTACTGAGTCCGCTCTGTTCCTGTCATTACAACTGTATTAGTACAGACAGCACTTGGAAATCTAGCACCTACTATCTAGTTGGAGATGAAAAATATGCAATCAAATCATTTTAATGTAGAAATAAGTACTAGAGAGCTAGAGCTGTGCTCAAGGTACTAAGGGGCAAAGACGGTAAAGAATACTTTCTACTGGCTGCAGACAGGCAGGTCTGCGCATGCCCTACAGAGGTCCCGAGTCACACAGAAGACACTGAAAAACCCCGCTGCAGACAGGCAGCCACCTGGTTCCACACTACAAAGATGCAGAGGACAGCACACCACCAGACCAAGGTACTGAGTCCCACTAATCCCAGCCCAGAGGTAGGGGCTTCTGAGCCGCCATCCCACTGCTCCTGGTCCAGAGGAAGGGGCTTCCAAGTCACCATCCCTCCCACTGCTCCCAGCCCAGAGAAAAGGGCTTTTGGGACACCTTCTGTCCCACTGCTCCTGGTCCAGAGGAAGGGGCTTTCTGGCCACCATCCCTACCGCTACCCCCAGCCCACAGGAAAAGGCTATTGGGTAACCATCCCTACCACTGCTCCCGGCCCCTGCCCCACCTCTCCCAGCTCAGAGGAGGTAATCCATGCAGGTGCTAGCAGCCCCCTGCCCCAGTCGTAATGAGAAAACATGTAAATAAGTCTCAAAACCAGACTTCCAGATCACCTACAGCAACCCCAAAGGGAAATGAGATGGAACACTCTGATACTCAACCACCTGGACCCACTGAACTGGCAACAAAAGGGGATCTGGAAAAAATTAAATCTGAAATAATTTCTCAGATAACAGGAGAAATTGTGCCCCTAGTGCAAGACATGATTAATAAATCTAGAGAGGAGCTCAGGAACATGATGGAATCCCAACATAAGAAACAAATGGAATCCATAAAACAGATGCAAATAGATTTCCAGGACATGAAAAACTCCATTGAAAGTCTACACAGAAGAATGAACCAGTGTGAGGACAGAATTTCAGATATAGAAGATAAGATTGCAATTAGTGAACAGGAAAAGAAAAATTGCTTCAAAATTATAAGGGAACATGAGAAATCGTTCCAGCAGCTGCTAGGTGATGCAAAGAAGAATAACATAAGACTGATTTGACTCAATGAAGAAACAGGAGAGAGAGGAGCTGACATAAAAAAATCTCTTCACAGAAATAATGGCAGAAAACTTCCCAAGCAGTGGAAAAGAACTTGACATACAGATAAGTGAGGCATAAAGTACTCCAAATAGCTTTGAACAAAAAAACTCTACACACAGGCATATAATTGTTAAGATTCCAGAAACTCAACAGAAGAACAAAGTTCTACAAGCGGTTAGAGAAAAGAAACAAATCACATACAAAGGAAAGCTCATCAGAATCACAGCAGACTTCTCAACACAAACCATCAAGGCAAGAAGAGCTTGCAGTGACATATTACAAGCCCTAAAAGGAAACAGCCTCCAACCCAGATTGATGTACCCTGCAAAACTATCTTTCAAAATGGTTGGAGAAATAAGATACTTTCATGACAAACAGCACCTTAGGAACTTGGTAAATACCAAACCAGCACTCCAAAGAATTTTACACAATATCCTAGGAACAGACATTGAAGATCACAACCCCAGGAAGCAAAGCAGAATGAACCCATCTGGCATGACAAGAAATTAAATGTAAAGGGGGAGAACCCAACAAAAGGAAAAGTCATGGAAATGACAAGTCAATGCATTTCAGTTATAACCATCAATGTTAATGGTCTCAATTCACCAATCAAAAGAAATACACTGGCAGAATGGGTCAAGAAGCAAAATCCAACAATATGCTGCATACAAGAAACACACTTAATTCAAAAGGAAACTCATAGGCTGAAAGTTAAAGGGTGGAAAACAATACTCCATGCAACAGGAACCTGAAAAAAAGCAGGAGTAGCTATCCTCTTTGCAGATCAAGTAGATTTCAAACCAACACTGATTAAGAGAGACGAAGAAGGACACTACATCCTTGTAAAGGGGATAATCCAAGAGGAAGAGATGACAATCATAAATATCTATGCACCAAACACTAGTGCACCCAACTATATAAAACAAATACTAACGGGCATGAAAAGTCATATATGCACAAATAGGATTTTAGTGGGGGACCTCAACACCCCACTATCACAAATAGATAGATCAACTAGACAAAAAATAAGTAATGAAATACTAGAACTCAATCAAACTCTTGAACAAATGAACTTAACAGATGTTTATGGAGTCTTCCACCCCACAAAATCAGAATACACATTCTTCTCAGCTGCACATGGGTCATTCTCCAAAATAGACCACATACTCACACATAGAACATGTTTAAGTAAGTGCAAAGGAATTGAAGTTATCCCCTGTATATTATCAGACCATAGTGTGATGAAATTGGAGATCCGTAGCAAAAGAAACTCAAAAAATTTCATAAACACATGGAAACTGAACAACACAGTTCTGAATAACCAATGGGCTACAGAGGAAATTAAAGAAGAAATCAGACAGTTCCTTCAATTAAATGCCAATGCCAATACAACATATCGGAATCTATGGGACACAATGAAAGCAGTCTTAGGAGCGAAATTCAGAGCAGTGAATATGCATATTAGGAAAATAGAACGAGCCCAATTAAACAACCTGATGCTGAACCTCAAGCTTCTAGAAAAAGAAGAGCAGGGCAACCCCAAAGCTCATACAAGGGAGGAAATTATAAAGATCAGAGGAGAAATCAATGCAATGGAGACTAAGAGAACAATACAAAAAAATCAATGAACTCAAGAGTTGATTCCTCGATCGAATCAACAAAATTGACAAAGCCTTAGCCAACCTTGTCATAAAAAGGAAAGAAAAGGCCCAAATCCATGCAATTAGGAATGAAAAGGGTGAAATGACAACAGACCCAGCAGAAATCCAGAGGATCATCAATACCTACTTCCAGAACTTATACGCCAATAAGATGGACAACACAGAAGAAATGGACAGATTCCTAGATACATAAGAATTACCAAAGTTGAACGAAGAAGACCTAAAAATTCTGAACAACCCAATATCAACCAATGATATTGAAAATGTAATTAAAAACTTATCAACTAAGAAAATCCCAGGCCCTGCTGTCTTCACTGCTGAATTCTATAAGACATTTAGAGAGGAACTGCTGCCACTACTGTTTAAACTCTTCAATGAAATTGAAAGGGAAGCAGTACTCCTGAATTCATTCCTGGAAGCAAGCATCACCTTGATCCTCAAAGCAGAGAAAGACCCAACTGAAAAAGAGAAGCATAGGCCAGTCTCACTAATGAACATAGATGCAAAAATCCTTCATAAGATAATGGCAAACAGAATGCAGAAGATCATCAAGAATATCATACACCCTCATCAAGTGGGATTATTCCTAGGGATACAGGGATGGTTCAATATACACAAATCAATCAGTGTAATACATTATATCAATAGAGCCAAGGACAAAAACCATATGATTATCTCCATAGATGCACAAAAAGCATTTGACAAAATCCAACATGAATTTATGATAAAAACCCTACAAAACATTGGAATAGATGGTCTCTACCTCAAACTGATAGAAGCCATCTATGAAAAACCAACAGCCAATATCATACTAAATTTTCAAAAACTGAAATCCTTCACACTAAAATCAGGAACAAGACAAGGATGTCCACTATCACCACTCTTGTTCAATATAGTTCTGGAAACATTAGCCACAGCAATTAAACAAGAGAAAGAAATAAAAGGAATAAAGATAGGAAATGAAGAAGTCAAATTGTCATTATTTGCAGATGACATGATACTCTATATAGAAGACCCCAAGAACTCCACCAAAAGTCTTCTAGACTTAATAACCAAATTCAGTCAAGTAGCTGGTTACAAGGTCAACACACAAAAATCAATAGCTCTCCTCTACACAAATGACAGACTCACTGAGAGAGAAATAGGGCAAATAATTCCTTTCACAATAGCATCCAAAAAAACTGAAATACCTAGGAATCAACCTAAGAAAAGAAATCAAAGACCTCTTCTCTGAAGACTATAGCACTCTGAAAAGAGAGATTGAAGATGATATCAGAAAATGGACAAACATCCCCTGCTCCTGGGTAGGAAGGATTAATATAGTGAAAGTGGCCATACTTCCAAAATTGCTATATAGATTTAATGCAATTCCAGTTGAGATTCCAGCAGCATACTTCATGGACCTTGAGAAAACAATCGAAGAATTCATTTGGAACAAGAGACCCAGAATAGCAAAAGCAATTCTAGGTAACAGAGACATGGGGTATCACGATCCCCAACCTGCAACTCTACTACAAAGCTACTGTGATAAAAACAGCATGGTACTGGCAAAGAAACAGACCTGAGGAGCAGTGGAGCAGATTAGAAGATGCAGAAACAACTCGAGACACACTCAGCCATCTCATCTTTGATAAAGGAGCCAAACACCCTCACTGGAGGAAAGATAGCCTCTCTAATAAATGGTGCTGGAAAAATTGGGCTTCAACTTGCCAAAGATTAAAACTAGACCTATATCTCTCACCATGCACTAAACTAAAATCAAAATGGATTAAAAATCTAAATATTAAAATAGAAACTCTGAACCAGTTGGAACAGAGGTTAGGTAGAACCCTTGAAGACATCGGTGTAGGAAAAGATTTTATGAACAAAACCTCAGTTGCCCGTGAACCAGCACAAACAATCAACAAGTGGGATCTCTTCTAATTAAAAGGCTTCTGCACAGCAAGAGAAACCACCAGCAGTGTGAAGAGACAACCCACAACGTGGGAAAAATCTTCACCTGCTCTTCCTCAGACAAATGTCTACTGTCTAGAATCTATAAAGAATTTAAAAAGATCAAACCTCCCAAATTTAAAGACCCAATCCAAAAATGGGCATCTGAAATGAACAGACATTTCTCAGACAAAGAAGTAGGAATAGCAAATAAATACATGAAAAAATGTTCAACATCACTGACCATTCAAGAGATGCAAATGAAAACAACACTGAGATTCCTCTTCACTCCAGAAAGAATGGCTGCTGTCATGAAATCAACTAATAACAAATGCTGGCAGGGCTGTGGGGAAAGAGGAACCCTGCTCCACTGCTGGTGGGAGTGTAGACTGGTGCAAGCACTGTGGAAATCAGTATGGCGATACCTCAAAGAACTAGGACTGGAAGTCCCATTTGACCCCACTCTTCCACTGCTGGGGATCTTCCCCAAAGAATTAAAACAATCATACCACAGTGATATATGTGTACCCATGTTCATAGCAGCACAGTTTGTAATAGCTAAAACTTGGAAACAGCCCAAATGCCCATCAACTGGAGACTGGATAAAGAAAATGTGGGGTTTTTTTTTAATAAAATGGAGTACTACTCAGCCATAAAAAATGAGAAATTAGAGACATTTATAGCTAAGTGGATGCACACTGAGGCAATACTCTTAAGTGAAATAAATAAGACACACATGTAAATACTGAATAGTTTCTCTGGTGTGAGAAACTACAAGTGTAAATAAGGACTAAATGTATAATAGGTAATGTGAAATAGGAAGAAAAGGGGCAAAAGGGAAGGAGTGGGAGGGCTAGGGGAAAGGATAGAAGGGAATGGGATTAATATGAGAAAATGGAAAAATAGGAACAAAATCTTTGTAAATAGGGAGGAATGGAGGGGTTGAAGGGAGGGCTGGGCAAGGGTGAAAAATAAGAACCAAGAGAGACTATGTAAAGGTGCAAATTTCCAACGGTGAATGTCATTATATTGTATACCTCAAATGTACCAGTGATTAGAATGAATAATTGATAATGTCAAATAGGAAGAAAAGGTCCAAAGGGGTAGGGGTAGTGGGAGGGGCAGGGGAAAGGAAAGAAGGGAAAGGAAAAATGATGAGAAATGGAAATAAAGTCTTTGTAAATAGGGAAGGGTGGAGGGCATGAAAGGAGGGCTAGGAATGGGGGAAAAAATAAGAACAAAGACACATTATATAAAGGTACAATTCCCAATGAGAAATGTAATTGTGTTGTATACCTACAGTGTACCAATAAAAGTAACTCTTCCAACCAAAAAAAAAAAAAGAATACTTTCTACCTTATAGGATTGCAGAAGATTTATAAAAGGAAAGAACTTGTGCTAACTCAAAGAATACATACAAACTCTTAGGAAGATTGATATATTTTAGTGTGAAAACAGCTGCACAAAGAAGTATGAAAGAATTTGAGATATTTGGTGAGTTTCAAATATTTGGTCAAATCACTGCATAGTTCTTCTTTGGGAAGGTGGAAGAGATGAGTCCTGTGGATGGGACCAGATCATGAAAGAAATAGTAAGCCACATTCAATAGACTCTGTTTCTTTCCACTTGAATTAAGATTGTCCTGGTATGGAGTGATATAACCAGATCATTTAGAGATGGAAATCCAGCCACAGCTGGGAGGAAGGGAGGTTGAGAAAAACATTCTTAGTCCTTCTTAAGACTGTAGCAAGAACTCAGTTTGGCTAGAAAACAAATTTGATCTAGAAATAATCCTGAAAATTTTATTGTAGTGATATTTTAATCGGTAATATTAATGCTCACTTACTCCTCCATCACACAATAAATTTAGGAAATTAGGATATATATATATCCATATATTTTACAGTTCTTTTACTTAATGGAAAAGACCTTTTATGAGTTGCCAGGTGCTCATGAAAAGAAGGAATGTTCCAAATGAGTGTGATCCAACAAATAAAGAAAGACAGTTATATAGCACACTTTTTAAATTTATCTTAATGAAATATAGAATAAGATATGTAAGAATACCTTTAATGGTTATCTGAAGAATCCATATCTGAGCTTTATATATACACTCCTCTGATATAAGAGTGTAAAAGTTTGATATATACCAATAATATTGGAAAACGTTGTAACTTTTCAATATATTTTGTGTGCCAAGAATACTTTAAAATACTAGAGTAATGGAATTAATTCTGATATTTGCAAGAGGCAAATTGTTTAAGCTCCATGCTCCTGGAGTTGATCCATGACATTATTGACAATGATACATCCTTGATTATTTTTACTTTTTTAAATAAAATACTCATATTTTGTATTTTGAATTAAATACAGAAAATATGTTATTTGTATATTTAATAGTATTTTAATAGATTAATTCATAATTGTATTTTTTTAGTGAGATGCATTTAAATTAAATCCAGTGCTGTTTCAATAAACTGTACTCAGGCACGATCTATTGATCTCAGTTAGGGGAAAATGATAAACTAGAGATGCATCTGACTTAGAAAAGACTTCACTTTTATTCCCAGTGTAATATCCTCTTATCGTAATTTGATAAAAGCATTTTTAAATGGATTTGTTGATGGCTTGAAATGTAGCTTTGGTCAGTAGAAAGGTTAATATTAAATGTGAAAAACAAGATAATGTGTATGACGAATGTGACTTTCAGTCCTCAGAAAATGGAAGTGTTTATCTCTTGCTAAAATTAAGAAAGGAAGTATAGATTCCTTGGTGTTTATTTTTTTTAAACCTTGTAATCATTTAGTCAAATTTAAGAAAAAGAACAAACAAAAAAACTTTTTATCTCTTTCTACAAAATTTTATTTCATAATTACTTGGGGTATGCATTAATCATACATCCTGAATTAAATATGTTGATTTTTTTCCACATTCACCCTTCCTCCGGCTTGACTGCCCTCTGTGTAAGAGGAATCCTGGGTTATTCAGAGCCCTTGGGGCCCTGAGCGCTTCAAGAGTGATTTCTATCTGGCTGGCCACCTATAAGAACTGTAAAGGTTCTCATAGCCAAATCACCTCTCTCCCTACCTCACATATTCATTTGTCTTGAAAAGTGGCTCCATCCAAAAAAGGTTATTCATTTGAAGTGAACTAGTTTCAACTTAAGTTTCACTGAAACACTCAAAAATGTTATTCTAAATGAGTAGGATTCATGCATTTTCTAAAAAAAGCACAAATCTTAAACTGGCTCCAGGTGAATCAGTCAAGAAAATATGGAGCCCTGTTGAACTAGGAATAGACAAGGCCAAAGCCCAGGTGCTCTGTTCCCACCATGGGATTGTGCACTAAGACTGCCATTGTCTAGAGAAAATGTCAGGTGGGGGCCCTGAAGTTTCCAACACACTCCTTCCAGCTCTTCTGACTCAACTGTGAGCACTACCACAAATCTGGGATCTAGTTGACAAATGGGTACTAACATATGAGAACACAGCAAGAAAAATGCAATCAATGTGATATCCTTTTTTAACCTCTATATAAAAAGCCAATAATGAGAACATATAAAGGAAAGAAGGATCTTTAGAATAGCATTTAACAATACAATATAATCAACCTCATATATGATAATTTTTACTACTTCTAGAAATCCATTCCACAAAATAAGACCCAAAATGTTGATTCTTATGGAATGAAAATATCTACAGTGTGTGCTCAAGGAAACACAAGTGCCCAAGAAAGAAGACCTGAAAGAAAGAGTAAAGAATGATACTTGTATAGGTACAATGTATTAGCTCTAGAAATACTGTGTAGTAGGTTACATGGTATACTCTGATCTATTGACCTTTCTCTCTATTAATTAGGTCTATTCTTTTTTTCCTTCACCAGAACTGGACCACATTTACATAGTTTAATCATTTATTTTAACCTTTAATATAGACATTCTTACTTTTCTGTATTTGACTTTCAAAAATTTACTGATCAGTCATTTTTCTGAAGTTAAAAATTCATTTTTAAAAAAGTTTTTTTATGGCAAATTGGGAATCTTAACTGAATTTAAGAAAAATGACATCTTTATCACATATGATTTCTCCATCCACAGCTCAGTATATCCATCCCTCAATTATTTGTCAAGTTTTCCTTGGCATAAACTACTAAATTTTCTTAGTAGTGATGTGAAATTTTTGTTAAGAAATTATTAAGGATAGAGTTTTATGATTTTTGCAATTACTTGTATTTTATGGTGTCTCTATACTCATTTCTTAATCACTTTAAAATCTTAAAGTATCAATATGAAGGCAAGCTTTTTTTAAGAGATCAGTGATAAGAATTCCAAATTACTAGTTATGATTCTGCTACTGAATAGTTTTTATTTAATTCATTGAACTTTGTGAATTTTTCATTCACCAAAGTACAAAATTTATGTAGCACTGAAAATTATCCTTTATATATCTTTAGATCTTAAGAAGGTATCTTATAAGCTAAAATTTTTTTTGCTACTAATTAAACATAATTTTTCTATAATTTTTTTTGGAATTCAGGTATTCAGATAGTCAATCTGAGTTTGTCCACCACAAGAATTCTTTATTTTTTTGAATTCAAACTCCACAGAAATTTAGAAAGTACCGTAATAGATCTAGTGCATTTTATCCTGAAAAATATGGTGAAAATTTGACAAAGGAAAAATAATGTCTGTACTGTTTGAAATTTTTAATAAATGTTTAATGTACATTGGTATTCTTATTTTCCAAGTAATTTCAGATCATGCTGGAAACCCAAGAATTAACTACAATAAATAGCTTCACACAAGAAAAGTGAAAGCAGCAGTCATAGGGGAATTTTTTTAAAACTCATTATGTTGTTTCCAAAATCTTGATGAAATCTGATTATTAGTTTTAATACATTAGCATTAAACTTATCCTTAGTTTACATTATATTTAGTTTACATTTTATTTATAATCTGTGAGGGGAACTTCCTTAATAAGAATAAAATTATCTTTTATTTGTAAACAACAGATTTTTGTCAGATCATCTAAAATGATAGCAAAGAATAAAAGAAACAGTAACAACAAAAAAACAAAAGTGATGGACAAATGAGCAAAATGTGTATTACAAATAATAAGTCTGTGTTAAATCTCACCTATAACATGGAATGTATGAAAAGAATTTCATAAACCAATGCAATAACATATGCACTTATGAACGCCTTAAAAAGTATTAATTTCTACTAGTTCCTTATTAGGCAAAAGTGATCTACTTCAACTGGGGATTTGCCCAGTGGCCTGTGAGGATATGTGCACTTTTACAAGGAAATAGGGGAAGCAGGCTCCAATTCATGGGCTTTAACTAAGAATCCTGAGGAATAAGTGAAGATATGAGTATGTTATGAACACCCTCACTCTGAACAATAGCTCTGCTTCCTTAACCACCCTCATTCAATTGAGTTTTTGATTCACCATATTATGGAAGACCCTGCTATCAAAATATTCATCTTATTCTAATTCTACTTTCCCTCACTTGGGGCATACTTAGCTGGTTTTAAGACTTGAAATTCTTAGAAATGTTAAAGTTTAATATCAGAAATCTGAAAGTCTACCTCAAGCCCATATCAGAAAGGTTTTACAAACATTTTATAAAACAATGACCACATGTAATATTTTTCCATTGGAAAATATGGTCTAAATTGCCCTATACAATTATATTCACCCTGAATTGTGTTTTCCTAAATACTGTATTGAAGACACTATCACAAAAAAGCACACTGACATTGTAGTGACATTTATACATTTACATTATGGCATGTCTCTTCTATGAAAATTGTGGCAATAAATGCACCATTGCTTTTAAATCAAGAACAGGTTTACCTCTCCTGAAAATTGTCCTACCTAGGATGAATTCTGTAATTAACCTGCTTTTGTGTTTGCTGCTAAAAAGCTGGAACTAAGATTTAAGAGATGCCTGAAACCAATGTGCAAAATTTCACATATGCAAATGTCTGTTTTAAACTAATTTTTCCCATGTCCCTACTTTTGAAAATAAATTGATTCCTTGTATCTTTATAATTACTATTAACTAGCTTTAAGGCATTACTAGTCACATTAAAACTTATTTGTAACCAGATACCTTGTGAATTAACGAATATATTAAAGTCTGACTTCTTAACAGACATCTGCATTACACATTTTGAAGTCAGTCATCAAAAAATAGTTAATACCTGCTGTATGCCCATTCTCTTTTCATTTCACTTTTAATCACTTATTTGAAACAAATGTCATATAGAAGAAGCAACGTGCTATGCAAACACCCTTTAAGTATGTGGCTCTGTCTCAGTGACTGAAACATATGACCTCAGTGTCTCTAGACACTTCTACCTTAGAAAACACACTGGCCAGTTAGCAGCATTTAAAAAAATCAGTGTTTCTATATGAATTTCATTGAAAATAGAGGACTATATAAATATACTTAGCATGTTTAACTCTTCAAATTTCTAAGAGAATAGAAGGTGATCTGGGTGCCATTTTGTAATCAAGGAGAAGTACTACAAGTAGGGAAAACCAAGTTGAGGACTCATTTCATATCTGTGTGTGTGTGTGTGTGTGTGGATATGGTCAGATATAGGACATGTATAGTATGCTTATAATCACTGAGTCCTTCAAATTGGGTTGATTGGTGATGTCTTCAAAATTTTCCAATGAAAGTACAGAAATTTTAAACAGTTACATTATGGGAAGCAGTGTGTGCTGATGTTTTTTAAGTAACACAGTCAGCATCTTTCTTTCCTATGAGACCTTTCAGTGTACCTGTTTACTGGTGGGCTGCCTATTGATCCCTCCTGTTTCCATGACTAAAATTGATTCCACCCACCCATTGAGACCTTTGCCTGTCATCAAACTTACTTTTTCTCTTGTGTCAAAATGACATTTGATTGAATTAGTCAACAGAGAATGTTTCTGTGGTTGAGCACAATCAATATGCTTATGTTCACTGATTTTATAGAATTTACAGTGACTAACTTTATAAACAAAAGCTGCAATGGTTCAGATTCTATTCAGATTATAACAATACTGGAAGATTTTTTACAATTGTAAACTCTTTTCAACTTAAAATAACATTCAGCAAATCTGTTGATAAAAATATATATTCATATGTAAATATGATATCCATCAATAGTCAAACATTTAGTACTATAGAATATGGCAAATTATATACATGATTCTTATTTTTGAAGGACTTTATATCATTCTGGCATCTACAGAATATATGCAGATTAGATATTTGACAATAAAAAACACATAATTTTAAAAGGATGATCCTATCAATAACGAAAAGAGGTATTACCTACCATTTATTTTAGCCACTATTATGTGCCAGATATTCAGTTATGCTCCATTATATCTATTTTATCTTATTTTTATAACAACACTCCAAAGGATGTATTATTAACACCATTTCACTAAAAAAATCATTTTATAAGATTAACACAAATTGTGCAGCTGGTAAATATCTTAAAACTCAGTTCTGTTTGACTTTAATGTCTTTAAGTCTCTCAAAGCACTGAACACATGTTATCAATATTCAAACATTAGGGATTGGCTAAGTAATATTTAAGAATATTTTATAGGTATGATACAGTTTGGATGCTTTTCCAGATGCAAAGAATTCAAACAAGAAGGAAGAGGGCCTCTAAATTGGTGAGAAAAGAGACAAGATAATATGTAAGGACAAGGAAAGATGAGTATATAAATTCTGGAGAACTGAATATACTGATAGGTCCAGAGCAGAAGCTTCATCTGAAAGTAGTTTAAAGATACATTTGAAGATTCAGTAACTTAAAGTTATAGAAGAGTTTACATGCCACCCAATGACTTGGAGCCCATTGTAAAGTTTACTAGATTTATTTGAAGGCTTTTAGGGAATAGTATAATACTATCAAGTGCTATGTTAAGACTACTGTATTATGCAAACATGACTGCAGGATAGATGGAATGTGTGAGTCTGGAAGCAGAGAGAAAATTGCAGAGATACAAGGCTAATGTTCACGACAACGAACCTACAAGAGTGGCATTTTAAAGGAAATATCAGATCACCGCATTTGAAGATATTTGAATGGAAAGTTGATTCAAGAATGACTTGAAGGGCCGGGGATTTAGCTCAGTGGTTTCGCCGCCTGCTGCGCAAGCACAAGGACCCGAGCGAGTTCGATCCCTGGCACCAAAAAAAAAGAGAATGACTCGGAGATTTGGAATTAAGTGGAAAAAAAAATGTTACTCTGAAGAGATTTATATAAATTTCCTGGAACAAGTGATATATCAGGAAGAGTTATTTTGATGAACTAGTTTTATATGCGTTGAGGATGCAATATTGGTAGCATACACAAGTTGAAAGTGACCAGCAAATGATAACTGTTGAGTAGAACATCAAGAGAGATGTCAGAAAATGAAGTTTGGCTTGCCAAATTTAGAACCATATCTGAAGTTACCAGACTGTATCAGATCTTCAAGTAAAGCTCTCATCTTCTATAGATGAAATAAAATATAATTCTTGTCTGAGTCATTGTGTGTATAGCATGCACTAAAAACATTTTTAAAGACAGCATTTTTATTTCTATTTTATAGAACAGTGAACTGAGGTTCAAGTTAAGTATCTTACTAATGTCATAGCTATTAAGACTTCTACTAGTGGTAATGGAAGAGAAATAATTATGACTGACTTTATTACTAAGAATTAGAAAGACTGGAAAAGTACTTAGAGAAATGTTTCAAAGTGTTGAAGAGCTAACAAGGCAGTGAAGACTTAAAGGTCAAATATCTGAGAGAAATTTCCAAAATATAACTTTGGCATTTGGGTGTCTTTACAGATGTATGCAGTTCCAGAAGAGATAACCATGAGGCTAAAGAATTTACCAGAACTTTTTTTTCTTTTTTGGTACTGGGAATCGAACTCAGGACCTTTCACTTGTGAAGCAGGCAGCAGCACCATTGGGCTAAATCCCTGGTCCAAGCAGAACTTTTAGTACCTTCATACAATTACATAGATAAACACTAAAATTTCAAAATTAGGGATACCGAGGAAAGGAGGACCTAATTAAATCATCAATCTTATAAAGCACTTTATCTTAGAATAAATCAAAGGAGTATTTAAAAAGGGGTCTGAAACCAACTTCAAATTACCTCACAAAAATTGGAAAAAATGTCTAGGATGCACAAATAGGCAAATACACAAATATTACATGAGATTTTGATAGACTTCTCTCAATAACAAATAAAACAATCACACAAAAAATCATTAAAGATACTAATTAATTAAAGAATAACAATTAATGAAAAGGAAAGCATGCAAGACAAATATAAGAAAATGCAAATTTAATTTTTGAAAATACCATTTATAAATCCATACAACTTACAAACCAAGAAACAGAAAAAATTCCAATAATATACTATCAATTTGGGGCCAGGGATTTAGTTCAGTGGTTCTGCTGCCTGCCTTGCAAGTGCAAGGTCCCAAGTTCAATCCCCGGTACCAAGAATATATATATATATATATATGTGATAAAGAAGACATCACTAGAAATTATAAGGACAAGAAAAATAGTAAAAATGTATTGACAACTTTCTGCCAATACATTTAAGAGTTGGATGAAAACAACAGATTCCCAGAAAAACACAAAAATCCAAAACAGAAATCATAATAAATATCTTTCCACAAAGAAAACTACAGGCCTAATAGCTTCAGTAGAAAATACTGATAAAATATCAAGGGAAAAAATGCCTATTTTAAATCCATTGTTGTGTTTTTTTATTTTTTGAAACAGTCTTGCTCTGTAGTTCAGACTGGGCTTGAACTCACTGTATTGTCCAGGCTGGTCTCAAACTCACAACAATCCTCCTGCCTCAGCCTCCAAGTGCTTGGGTTACAGATGTGAACAACCATTCCTCAGTTAAACATATTTTTGTGTGTGTGTGTGCCGGGGATCAAAATTTAAACATATTTTTAAAAGTCTTAAAAATGATAAATACCTCCCAAAGTATAATGTTAATATTAAAATTAGAAATCAAATGTATATCCTCAATAAAATATTAATAAATCATATCTGATTATATATTAAAAGGGCAGTACTTGCTAACTAGTTATTTTTTTCAATGGAATGTAAAGACAGCTTTAAAAAAAAGAAACATTTGATTGAGCTAATTAACAAAGTAAAAAAAGTACAATTGTATTAATAAATTCAAGAAAGATACTTTTTGATAAAATTGATTTTTCATTCATGATAATAACTTGTAACAATCTAGAAATAAAAGGAAAAATTTTAATTTGATAAGAATGCTACAAATATTAACATATGGATCATATTTAATGCTTTTAATCTAATATAAACCACAGAAAAGAATAGGGGATTTAGTTCAGTGGTGCTGCTGCCTGCCTCGAAAGTGCAAAGACCTCAGTTCAATTCCCGGTACCAAAAAAAATTTTTTTAAACAAAAAAAGAAAAGAATAAATGCTATCATCATTCCTGCTAGTCACTTAATGAAGTCAAGTTGATTTTGTATACTAAATTTATATCTAGCACCCATAGTAAGATTGTAATAAAAATTATAACCTATTCTTATATTCATTTACTTTTCAATAAGAAATTTGGAGTTAATTCTAAAATTTATATGAAAATTCAAAGGGCCAAAAATAAGTGGTAAACTCAGGAAACAAAGATAGGAGAATATGCCATGTTGAATACCAAGGCTTTGTATCATCTAAAGTGAATAAGACATAGGTGTATACAAATAGACCAATGGAACAGAAAACACAGTCAATAAATAACACAACCTTTTATGGATAGAATATATAATAATGTTGACACTGTGGGAAATGAACCCCCAGACTCAGTTTGTCAGTGCAGGTAAGGAAGCACTCAGACACCAGGATATCTCCACAAGGCTTTTGACTTTTGAAAGTGTGCAAGCTTGAAGTTGCAGGTGCTCAGGACAAGGGAAGGATGCCCCTTTTATCACTAACACAGCAGGAGAAGCTGACCTCTTTCCCATTGGCTGGTTTGGAGGTTTATAATCTATCCCAATTGGCTAACTCAGGTGGCTCAAGGGGAACCTGAGGGATTGTTGAGGGGAAGGGAGAGCAGAGCTGAGGGTGATGTGGAGAGCAGAAAATCCTTGGCCCGTGGTAAGCTCTCTTTGGTTTGTAGCTGTGTTCCCAGGACTGGCACTGAGCAGGCATTTTCTGTAATTTAGTCTATTCAGGAGGAGCTATCTAGGATGGGCTAGAGGCTCACGATGAAGTCACTCCTGTTTGATAGAAATGACAGAACTTACTGTTTCCCACAGCAGTAAAAAGCATACAGAAAAAAGTTCTGTAAGTGATGAGAGGTCAATGGTAAGACAACAGAAAAAAGAAATTTGAGTCCCTTTTACAAACAGTATGCAAATATCAGTTTCAGCTAGATTTTAAATCAAAATGTAAAAGGAAAAGCAAAGTTTCTAAACTAGAAGATAATATAGGAGATTAACTTCACATCTGAATATAAAGCTTTCTTTGACAACATATGAAGGGAAATGATTCATAAATTAAATTATAACTGATAACATCTGTTCATCTCAAATCATTATTAAGATTATGGAAAGATAAGAAAAGAATAATACAAGCCATTTGCTGACAGAGTTTTTGAATTCAGAAAATGTTTAAAAACTGCTACAGATCAATAAGAAAAATAACATTGATCCAATAGAATAAAATAGGATACTTGAAGACATATTTTTAAAAAGATATATCCTAAGCCCATAAATACATTAAAACATACTCATTAATAATTACAATATGCCAAATAAAACCAAAATTATATACCACTACACTCTCATTAGAGTGACTAAAATAACAGAGTAGACAATACCAACAAGGGTTGATGAAGATGTGGAACAAAGACAATCTCCAGTACGGCTGGATGGACTGAAAGTTTTCTGTTATCTAACATGTACTCAAGGCAGTGCCTTAGGTATTTCATTTCTAAGTATATACCAAAAAGAAATGTGTATGTTACATCAAATGCACATAAATGTTAAAAATGTATTCATATGAACTTCAAAACCAGTCAAAACTAAACAACTTAGTTGAAAGAGTAGTGATTACCTTTAGGATTGAAGGTAGGGGAATTGATCAAAATGGTTACAGTAAAACAAAGGGGCTTTGGGGGTACTGGAAATATTTTATTTTGTATCTGAGGGAGCAGTACGTTTTTTAGAACATTGCTATATGGAATGTGTGTGTGTGTGTGTGTGCGTAAAGTACTGTAGCTAGAAAATAAAGATGATGAATTCAAATTTGTCTAACTTCAAAGCCCATTATGATTTGTTTTCATTTGAGAAAACAGATGCAAATAATGGAAACTTTGGTTTATATTTAAATTTGTTGAATAAACATGCTGGGAAGTTTGTATTTTTTCATACTTAACTGCCTAATTGAGATACAATTAACATGTACACAACATACCCATTTAATATTTGCAAGTACAAAGTTTTTGATGTATTCACTTGGCTGTACAACCATCACCACAATCAGTCTTACAATATTGTCCTCGGTCCACAAAGAGACTCCATACCCAAAGTATCCATAGTCCTTTATCTTCCAAACCTTATTTCCTTCAGAAACCACTAATTAATTTTCTGTTTTAAGAAGTTTGCCTATTCTGGAGACCATATATAAGTGAAATCATAAAATACATGCCTTTATGACTAGTTACTTTTACTTTGCACAGTGTTTTCAATGTTCATCCATGTTGTAGCCTGTATCAGTGCTCCATTCTTTATTGCCAAATAATTTTCCATTATAGATAGATATCACATTTCATTTATCCTTATATCACCCAATGGATATTTGTTTTGTTTCCTCTTTTGGTGGTTATGAGTAATATCGCTATGAAGAATAGTGTTCAAGCTTTTGTTGGACATGTGTTTATTTCTCTTGGACTGATACCTACTGAGTGGAAGTTTTGAGTTATAGGTTAACTTTAGTTAAGATGTTCAAAGAATAACCAGACTACTTTCCAAAAGACCTTTTCCAATGTTTCCCAAATGATTTTCCACTCTTGGCATTATTTTACATTCTGCCCTGTGAAAATAGTACTATTAAAAAAGACTGTGAATGAAACACTAACTCTTGAACTCTAATTTCCTTTGTTCATCAGTAGCACAAAATTTCATAATTTATAATTTCATATGACGTTTTTATCCACTGAACTGTAAACCAGTAGACATATTTAATTGGGTTTTAATTTCCAAGATAGGACACAATTCATGATGGGCAGCTCAGGTATCCTGGTAACCTGGTGCCCCATGGCCAAGCATTCAGTTTCCACTAAGGTCTCCACAGGCCAGGAGCTGTTTCCCAATGGGACAGTAGTTATCTGCAGATGATGGCAGTTTTGCTCCAAAATCCTAAGGGCCTCTGCTGTGATTCAACTGTAGAAGTTTGCAAAAGGCTCCAAACAGCATCCCTGTCACTGACACCTCAAGTACACTTGAATCTCCTGGATCATATGGCTCATGAGGGAAAGCAGTTGACATAGTTATCTTTTGTTCTGGGCTCCACTCAAAATCAGGAGCTTAGCCGGGGATTTAGCTCAGTGGTTTCACAGCCTACTGCGCAAGTCCAAGGATCCAAGTTCGATCCTCGGTACCAAAAAAAAAAAAAAGCCAAAAAAACCCAGGAGCTTTCTGAATCATTTGGTAAATAGGTCAGAATAACACATCCAAGTGAGGAATGTGTTGCATCCAAAACCCAGAAGTTCACTAAGCATTGTACCTCCTTCTTGGTTTTAGGAAGAGCCAGATGCAATAATGAATTCTTCACTTTATCAGGGAGATCTCTGCAAACGCCACTCCACTGGACTCATAGCAATTTCACTGACGTAGAAAGCCCTTGAATTTTAGCTGGATTTACTTTTTATCTTGACACACAAGTGCATTACCAACAAGTCCAGAGGAATTGCTATTTCTTTCTCACTTGGTAAAAGCATAATGTATTAATATAATAGACCTTGTGGAAGAGAAAGATGATCAAAACATATGCAAACTAAGTTGTAACACAGGGTTGAAATGTTGTTTTACCTCTGAGATAGAACAATGACGGTATATATTGCTAGCTTTGCCAGCTGAAAGCAAATTATTTCTGGTGGACCTTATGGATGGAAATGGAGAAAAGGAATTTTCAAAATCAGTAGCAGGATACCAGGAAATGTGTAAATCTACTCAAGCAAGGAAACCATATCTGGTTCACTAGTCACAATCAGAGTCACTACTTGATTAAACGTAAGATAATCTACCATCATTCTCCACAATCCATCCATTTTCTTCACTGGCCAAATAGGAGAATTAAATGAGAATATGATGCAAACCATTACCCCTGAATCTTCCAAGATTTTGAAGGTGGAACAAATCTCTGCAGTATAATTTTCGATTTACTATCTTTCCAGGTAAAGGCAACTCTAATGGTTCCATTTGACTTTTCCCAACATAAATACCCTCATACTACAGGTTAAAGAACTAACATTGGGATTTTTCCATGCACTAAGTGCACTCTGAAACTGGGAAAGCTACTGCAAGATGGATTCAGAGACACACTGGACCTACCATAAATTGGACCTTAGCTAAAACACCATTGTTTATCTGACCTCCACAGTAGATAGACCACCCCTCCTCTTACTGGAGAACCACAGTCCTGTTTGGGGTCTCTTAAACTGAGTATTAGTTCAGAAGAAATGTCTTATAGTCCCCAAAATATCTGATCATTTTCTTTTCCCCAGTGTACAGTTACCCTGGCAAAAGGACAGAGGTCCCTTTTCAGAAGCATGAGAGAATCATTGAGAGTATAACTTTTTGATGATGCATCAGGGTCATTCCTCAAAGGGACCTGCGCTCCCCTTTATTCAAGGAGTTCTGGGTCTGACAACTGGCTCAATTCTTGGAATTGGTTGAGGGGGCTATGTTGATTCAATTTGAGGTAGATTTTTGTTCACTTCCCCTAAAATTTTTCTACTTATATAAATCCAGTGAAAAATTTCGTAGGCTTCATATCTATTTCACTTCTGGAAATACCATGATTAATTTGCCAATTCCATGGGTGTCCAAGTGTCAGAACATTCTTATCATTGCTTTAGCTTTGCTCCACATTATGGTAAGTATGCCCACCTTGCCTTTGGCAGTTGAGCTCTGCGTCTTACCCCCTGACACTCCATCTGATTACATTCATCTTATTTGTTTCCTAATTGAGTGGCTATGGATCCCACCATAAGGTCTGGCATACAGAATAGACCAATGATATCATTCTTCAAGGATGCTGGGTCTCCCCTTGCAAATCTGTTTCATGAGTTAGTGAGGGTTATATTTGCTTCCCCATGTAAAAAAGTATGTTTTACCTGAAAGACTATCAGGCAACTCCAACTCATTCACAGTAGGAGGGATATCTCTCTCCTTTTTGTTTCTTTTTTCCCCATTAAGTTTATTACTACATTTTGGGTATAAAATACAGTTACATATATCATTGGGAACTTGTACCATTACGTGAGTATCATGGTTCTTATTTTTTTTCCCCTTCCCCTGCCCTCCCTTCATCCCCTCCACCCTTCCCTATTTGAAAAGACTTTGTTTCCATTTTTTTCCTTTTCTCATATTTTTTTCCCTTCTTTCCTTTCCCCTACCCCTCCCACTTCCCCTGCTCCTTTAGACCTTTACTTCCTATTACACAATATCAATTATACATTTTTAAAATTATATTATCAAGGTCTAGGAGACATTACCACAGATTTCAAAGAATTTAAAAGGATATAGAAAGCATATTACAAAAATCTTTTTTGACAACTTCTAAGAAGTACCTTGGAAGACAAATTAATGAAACTAACTCTGGAGGAAATATAAAATTTGAATAGCACCTATTAAAGAAAGTGTACTCCTAGCTTGAAAACCTACCTATATGAGAAAAACAGGATGGTATACATTTTAACTGATAAATTATATCAAACATTTAAAGCAGAAAAATAAAGGAACACTTCTCTCCTCATTTTAGGAAATCAACATTGTGCTAATCCTAAAACTGGATAAAGATAATAGAAGAAAAAAGTATGAACATAGGTAGACATTTGTTTAACAAAACAATTAGAAGTCAGATCTGGCAGTGTGTAGAAAGTGGTTTTATTATAAGGATGGCAGTGTTGGTTCAGCATTGGAAGATCCACCCTCAAATGTCATCATTTTAACAGATGAAAGGAAAAAGCCATATAATCCTGTCACTAGATGGAGAAAAGCATCGGACTAAATTCTACAGCTGTTCATGGTAAAAGCTATCAGAAGACTAGAAGTAGAACAGAACTTTCTCAACAGATCAAAGACATATACTCCATACTTCCAGCAAAAATGCCTTATATGAATGGAGAAGATACAATGCTTTCACCCTAAGGTAGGGAACAAGGGCAGATATGCCTACTCTTCATCTGTCCATTAAACTTTGAAGCATAGGCCTAAACCAAAATAGTCTGGCAATAAAATGACACAATTAGGATAGGATTGGCAAGGTAAAAGCAAAATCTTTATATGTAGATGAAATGATCATCTACAGAGAAAATACTAAGAAATCTCAAGGTGCCCCGAGAACTTGTATTTGAATTTAGCAGGATTAGAAAACACAAGATATATATAAAAATGCAGCTCTATGTGTACCTGCTATAAATGAAGAATTGGATATTGAAATTTAAAAGTTATATAGGAGTGCAAAGGACCTAGAAAAGGAAAAAGAAAAAGAAAATAAAAGCAGTGTTGGAAGACGTGCAGTACTTAATTTTAAGACTTCCTTTAAAGCTACAGTAATCAAGGCAGTGTTGGTGTAAGGAAAGACATGTAGATCATTGGAATAAAACAGAGAGTCTGGAAATAGAACCACACATATATGGTCCACTGGGCTTTGAAAGATTATTTAACATTAACATTTTATAGAATATAAACTCAATTCAAGAACAGAGGAAAAAATAGTGTTTTCAGCAAATGGCACTAGAACACCTGGTATCCATATATAAAAAGTTAACCTCAACCCTTTATTTCCATACATAAAAATAACTTGAAGGGATCTATGAACCTAAATATGAAAGTATAAAACTTTAAGAAGAAATTATAAGGGAAAATGTTTATGAATTTAGGGTAGACAAGAACTTCCTAGGGTACAAAAAACATGATGTATAAAAGAAAAAACTTGATAAATGAGATTCCATCAAAATTTAGAACTTTAAATAACATTGTTAAAATGAAAAGTAGTCCTTAAACAGACCATAGTTACAATGCATATAACCTATGACCAGCATATATAAAGAACTCTTACAGATCATTAATAGACAACCCAATTAAAAAGTAGACACAGGAAGATGATTAATAGCCAGTACAGCAGAAGGAAAGGAGTGCAACACTAGAATCAGAAAAATACTAATCAGTACAATAACAAGATTGAATTATACACTCATTAGGCAGATGAAGTTAAAAGTTTTAAAAGCCTTGTCATGACTTTTTCTTTTTGTTGGATTCTCCCCCTTTGTATTTAATTTGTCACACCCAATGGATTCATTCTGCTGGGCTTCCTGGGGTTGTAATTATCATTGTCTTTTCCTAGGATATTGTGTAAAATTTTTTGGAGTGCTGGTTTAGTATTCATGAAGTTCCTAAGGTGCTCTTTACCATGAAAGTATCTTATTTCTCCATCAATTTTGAAAGATAGTTCTGCAGGGTACATCACCCTGGGTTGGAGGCTGTTTTCCTTTAGGGCTTGAAATACATCACTCTAAGCTCTTCTTGCCTTGAGGGTTTCCATTGAGAAGTCTACTGTGATTCTGATGGGCTTTGCTTTGTATGTGATTTGTTTCTTTTCTCTCACTGGTTGTAGAATTTTGTTCTTCTGTTGGGTTTCTGGAATCCTAACAATTATATGCCTGTGTAGATTATATGTATCAAGGCTAGTAGGAGTCCTACATGCCTCGCTTATCTGTATGTGAAGTTCTTTTCCCCTGTTTGGGAAGTTTTCTGCCATCACTTCTGTGAACAGTTTTTTTATGTCATATGCACTCTCTCTTGTTTCTTCGTTGACTCCAATCAGTCTTATGTTATTTTTCTTTGCATCATCTAGCAGCTGCTGGATTGCTTTCTCATGGTCCCTTACAATTTTAAAGCCATTTTCTTTTCCTGTTCACTAATTGCAATCTTATCTTCTATATCTGAAATTCTATCCTCACATTGGTTCATTCTGCTGTGCAGACTTTTAATGGATTTTTTAATCTCCTGGAAATCTGTTTGCATCTGTTTTATGGATTCCATTTGTTTCCTATGTTGGGATTCTATCATGTTCCTCAGCTCCTCTATTTTTTTATCTGTGTCCTCTCTAGATTTATTAATCATGTCTTGCACTACGGACACCATCTCTGTTGTTATCTGAGAAATTATTCCTGATTCCTTTTTTCCAGATTCTCTTTTGTTGACAGTTCAAGGAGTCCAGGTGGTTGAGTATGAGATTGTTCCATCTGGTTTCCCTTTGGGGTTGCTGTAGGTGATGTGGAAGTCTGTTTCTGAACCTTGTTTGTGTGTCTTCTCATTTCCACAGGATGTGGGGGGAGGAGATGCTGGCGCCTGTGCGGCTCACCTCCTCTGCCTTACGCTCACCTCCTCTGCCCTAGGAGTGGTGGAATTGTGGCAGAGAGCCTCCTTCTCAGTGCTCTGGACATCTCTTCATCCATATTTTAGCAAACTAACCAAATAAACTACCAGGACCTTTTTAAACTCCATAAGCTGTAACATTAAATCTGGAAGCTCTGTGTAATGGGCCCATATCAAGAAAGTCAACCTGGTCAAGATTTATGTTCCTTCTACCTTTAGTACTCATTCCCATACCTATTCCCCAGACCTCCACTTGGACAAATTAGAAAACTCGAGTCATTGAGATGTAGTGTGCCTCCTCATGGTTCACTCTGGACTTCACTCGTAGGAATTTTGAGATTTGAGGCTATTATACACCTAGAGGCAAAAATGGGTGGTCAGGGTGATTTCTAGAAGCATAGACATTGTCTTGCCTGGTAACTGCATAACAAAATCATTACTGTTTCCAAATGAAACACAGGATTAGTTTCCTCAGCTAGAGGTGAAGATAGCAATGTAAGGGGTGAGTATGGAAATGCCTCTGCCACTGAGGGTGGAGAAATCTCATCCCCTGGCAAAATAACTTCACCAGAATTTAGGAGTTCTATGTCTTCAGCCTCATCAGATCCCTGCCCAACATCTTCATCTCAATTTATGGGATCCCATCCTTTTCTTTTCAGCTTTATCACTTTAACTGCAGATACCCTTCCTGGCTGAGTACTATTTGCACTGTAATTCAGCCAATTGCAGTGCAAGGGCTTGTGTTTGGTTTTTAACAACTTCAGCCCTATAGTTAAAGGAGAGAAGATTCTCAGTCAGGACACACTTGAAGCCTTTAGACTGTCTATGTGTGTGTGTAGCTGGAAATTTGAATCTTTAAATTCATTATTTCCATTTATTGCTTTCCTAAGAGATGCTAAGAGGAACCTGCCATATAAAGAAATGGTGAAACCAGCATCATTATATTTCTTACTATTCAAAAACTGATTAAAAGTATTATATCCAAAGTCACTAAATTCCTTTCATCTCACAAGTGGTAAACTAGGATAATCCAGTGTCACTGTGTTTCATCTTACTTGAAACAGTTCACACCACTGACTATCAGTATTCTCTCTACATCATCAGTAGAAGGGACCATGGGAATTTTAGTTTTCATCAAATTAGAGAGCCAACTCTGGGAAGCAATTAGAAAATGAATTAGAAAATTTTAACCTTATAATTCTATTTTTCTGAAACCATTCTCAATGCCAAAATCTGTATTAGTTACTTACTATCAATAGGACAAAATACCTGAAATCTGCAACTTAAAGGAGGAGAGATTTATTTCACTTGCAACTTTCATGAGTTCAATCCATGATCAGCTGGCTCTAAGGAAGAAACAGCATTGAGAAAGGGCATGATGGAGGAGGAAAGTTGATTGCTTCATTGCACTGCGGAAGCAGAAAGAGAGGTGTCTGGGACAAGAGAGTCCCCAAGGTCTTGTCTTCATGACCCTCTCCCTTCAATTAGGCTCTACTTCCTAACAGCCCATTTAACTATGGATTCAGCTATCCAAGGAATTAATTCATTGTTGAGGTTAGCATCTGTACTAGTGAGGTCCTCAATACCATCTGTACTAGTGTATTAAGAGGACTAGAATCAATAGAAGACATATGTATAATTTTGCAAGGAGATTTACAGGATTTGAGGTGGAAGAATCGGCTATGGGCATCTGCACACTGGAGAACCAGAGGATCCAGTAGTTGCTCAACCCAAGAAGATGGAAGCTTCAGAACAAGAGGGATCAAGGATGCAGCATCAGTCAAGGGTTGAAGCCCTGGAATCTCACTAGAGAGTCACTGTTGGAAATCTGCAGAAGAAACTAAAAGGCAGAAGAAACTGAAAGGCAGTAAAAACTGAAAGGCAGAAGAAACTGAAGACCAGTGCTCAAAGACAATAGCAGCAAAAGATGTAACTGCTCAAGAAGACTGGTGCTCTTAAAAAAATGGGAAAACTCCCTTCTTCTTTTCCTTTTTTATTCCATCCAGGCTACAAGCCTATTGCCTGGTGCCACCCACAATTGGGGTGGATCTCCCTCCCCTCCTTTTTCTGGCTGATATGGTTTATATCTAGATGTTGTCCCAAAGACTCATGTACCCATAGGTGGAAATTTTGAAAGGTGATTGAACCATGGGAACACTATAGCTAAACATGATGTTAGAAGGCAGGACCTAGTTGGAGGAGGTAGGTCATTGGGCTGGGTGACCTGGTAGGTTGAATCTCCCTTTCTAGTTACTCCCTTCAGTCTGCTTCCCAATGCCCATGACATGAGCAGCTTTCCTCCTGCCAGGTCATTCCTCCATGCCTTCCTGCATTGGAGTTGGCCAACTATAGAGTAAAAACTGGAGCCAAAATAAACCTTTCATTCTTTAATTTGTTGGTGTGAGGTATTGAGTCCCAGCATCGGGAAAGTGACTAAGACTCATCTCTACAATTTCATCCAGATTTGTGTTTACTAATTGGGTAGGCATTTTAATCCACTCAAATTTACATATAATGGTTAATGGTCACAATCCATTACTTCATAATCCCTGGCTTTATGAGTGCATTTTATTATTTTATGTATGAATATATTTTATGAATGCAGTCACCTTAACATTGGAGTTTGAATTTGTTTGCAAAGAGTTAACTAACCAGTTAGGTATTATGCTGCATTATAATTAGAATAAAATACAATTTTATGCAAATAGTAGATCTTAGGCATCTCAAATTGAAGAAGAGGAATTAACAACTGAAAAAAGTCATCACAGCCAAAATTTCTCATATTGATATGGTTTACCATGTCTCTTACACCACCTATTCATTCACAATATACATTATACATCATTGATATTGCTCTTGGAAATATTTTGACAAGCTCTTCCTGTGAGTTACAACTCAGTAAAAGGAGTATTTCTATGTCTCCTCTGGTACTCTTGAGCTTATATCCCTGAAAAGTACAGTTAAGATATTATATATACAAATCATTGCCAGAGGTGTACTAGAGTGATTAATAAAATATGAATAAAAAGACTTGAATTCTAATCCTACTTCTACTTACTATAAAACACAAGATATATTTTTCTTCCATAGCAAGCTCAGTTTATTCATCTATTTTTTAAAAAATAGTACAAATTCCCTAAAGTTTTAGTTTTCTACAATTCTGGGGGATTTTGGTGATGAATTCAGGTGGATGCAGTAGTATGTTTTGTTCATGATCAGCAAATGATGAGTGAAAATTCTATGTTAAGTAGATACATCATATTTAATATTGTTGCTATTGTGCTCAGTAATGGCACTATGAAATTGCCTGCTTTAAACATTTACATTGTCAGACAGGAAATCTCTTTTTTAAGCTAGAACATAAAAGTTTGGTGTTTGAGGTTCAGTCAAAAATTGTCAGAGGTCACTCAGAACTGTATTAAATAAATAACAGGTAAAAAGTTGGGTTAACTCACTATTATCACCTCCTGTTAACATAATTCTCATTGGATTTGTGAATATAAAGTTAAAATATCATGTACCCAGCAGCTAACTTTAATATTCTAAGAGGCCAATAATGGTTGATACAATCTGACAAATAAATCTCAATAATAGAACAGAAACTACAGTAACAGTAACTAAGATGTGATTCTTGATAATTTTCTGTGAAAATTTTCTCTATAGTTAGTGCTTTTACAAATTCATTTATTATTATGAGATTCAAAGCAAAAGAAGAGTTTCAGATTCAGGGTGATCTGTTCAGGATTGAAAGACAGCCACCCCCTTGGGAAGTTAGGAATGGAGCAATAGAAGTCACTGCTCCGGAAGGCTGAGCACCCATGACTGCTAATTAGAATCTTAGTTTGAGAATGTTCATGCAGTCATAGTTGAACATCTCTAGATTCTGCTGAGGGATAACATAACACTCTTGAGAGTAAAAGGGAGTAATTTATTTTTAATTAAGCAAATAGTAAATAAACTATAATTTGTATTTTTAAAATATTGTCAAATGATGATACTGGCAACCTATTTAAATATTTGTGAAATGTTTAATGCATATAGGATGGTATGGTATATATTTATAAAGCATAAACTTAAAATACTCATTTATATGTTACCAGTTTAGTAAATATAACTTTACAAATGAAACTGAAGCTCCTTGGAACCCTCATGATCTTGTCCCTCTGGATTCTATTCAACCCCTCACCAGAAAAAAACCTTAGTCTAAGTGAATTTTGTGTTCATCTTGATTATTTTTCTATATCGTATCATTTTATCCTAAGAATATTATGTTTATTTGTTTTGGAACTTTATGTACATGATATTCATTTTATCCAACAAATATTAACTAGTTGCCTTCCCTAGTTGTGCCAGGCACTGTTATAGATACAACTGGATTAAAATAATATCCCCGTCTTTGTGAACCTTACAATCTAAGAAGGAAATAGGCAAGGAATGAATCAGTATGTAAAATGTAATCTGGTGATAAATGTTATCCAGAAATACAACACAGAGTATACAAGATGGCAATGTGTTATTTTATTTTAAGAGGGCAAAAAGGTTCTCTTGAAGGTGGAACATTTAAACAGGGATAGAAAGAAAAGAGGGAATGAGCAGGTGAAGGCAACTGAATGAATTGTGGTCCCAGGGCAGGGAAGAATAGACAGGGACTTGAGACAGAGTGGCCACTGCAGGGAGGAGAGGCAGCAGGGGCAAGGTTGTGTGTGTGTGTGTGTGTGTGTGTGTGTGTGTGTGTGTGTGTGTGTGTAAGAAAGAGAGACAGAGACAGAGAGATGAGACAGAGTGATGGAGGAGGAGTAAAAATAAAACAAGGAAGCAGATCCTGAGGACTAAGTAGATTGTTTATAAACTCAGCTTTTCATCATTTTGACAAAGTATGTGGCATAAATCAATATAAAGGAGAAAAGGTTTATTTTGGCTTATGGTTACAGAGCATTCAGGCCATGTTCAGCAGGCTTCATTATTTTTAGGCTTGTGACAAGGCAGGAATATGGCATAAGAGCCTGGCAGAGGAAAGGTGCTTACTTCATACCATCCGGGAAGCAGTAAGTGGGAAGGCCAGAGAAGAAGGTAGTACCAGAAGTAGTAGCCAAGGTCACATTTCCACAATTCATTTCCTTCAACTAGGCCCTACCTCTGGTTTCCATCACCTCTCGATAATACCATCAAATGATGATCTCATCAATGGATTACCAAGTTAGAGCCCTCTTGATCCTATCACTTCCAAAAGCCTATCACCTGGCAACCAAGCCTTCACCACATGAGTGTTGGGGAACTTTTCAAAACTAAACCATAACATAAAAAAATCTATGTTTTTAAAAATACTGGTATTGATTTCACATATCATAAAAATAACTATCTAAACTGTAAAATATAATGCTATTCAGTTTATTTACAAAGCTGTGCAACCACCACATCTAGTTCCAAAATATTTTCATCAACTCAGAAGAAAACCCCATACCTATTAGCAGTCACCATCTACTTCCTTATCTCCCCAGGCCAAACCAACCACCAATCTCCTTTCTATTTTTAGGGATTTACCTATTTATCTATGCTAGGTAGTTCTTAAATAGAACTTTTGTGTCTATATGTGACCTCTGGTATCTGACTTCTGTGACCTTTGGTGTCTGACTTCTTTCACTTACCATGTTTATAGTATAAACATCAGAACTTTATTCCTTTATATGCCCCAGTGATATTCCACATTCTCTATTTTGTTTCTCTGTTTACCTGTTGATTGGCATTTGGAGTGTCTCCACCTAACTATTGTGAATATTATCGTTATAAGCATTTATATAAAACTTGTAGTGTGAACATGTTTTCAGTTTTCTTGTTATGTACAAAGAATAGAATTGCTGATCCATGTTACAGATTCTAGGTTTAACTTGTATAGAAACTGCCAAACTATTTTTCATAATGAGTTCACAGTTTTACATACATCATACTAGTGTTCCAGTTTATCCACATGTTCACCAACATTTGTCATTTTCATGGTGATGATGATGATAATTCTGACAATGAACATCCTAGTGAGTGTAAAATACTATCTCACAATGGTTTTGATTTGTTCTCCCCAAATAACTAGTGATGTTGAGCATCTGTTTATGATCTTGACTATTTGTAAACAGGTCGAGTATTGCTTATTTGAAGCAGTTAGACCAAAAATGCATTTCACTTTGTGGACTATTTAGGAAGATTCACATACACATAATGGACACTTAGGGATACTTAGGTATAATGCTGAAGTGAAGTCTAAACATAAAATTCACTATTGTTTCATATACACATAGCATGAAGGTGATTATATACAACATTATTATTGCATTTTGACTGCAATTAAATTCATTTGTTTAATACACACTATATACATAGCTGAAAGTGATTTTATATAATGTTATTACATTGTGACTGGAACCCATAAGTAGAAATTTTTCTTATTGTGTCACGTCATCAGTCAAAGGGGTTTGGATTTCAGAGTATCTTGAATTTTGTATTTTCAGACTAGTGTTGCTCAGTTTAGTGGGGTTTTTTTGGTTTGTTGTTGTTGTTGTTGTTGTTGTTGTTTGGTACCAGGGATCGAACTAGGGACCTTGCACTTTCAAAGCAGGCGCCAGAACTACTGAGCTAAATCCCCGGACCTTACTGTTGCTCAGTTTATATCTTCTTTGAAAAAAATGTGTGTTTGATCCTGAACCTATTTTTAATCAAGTTGTTTGTCTTTTGTTGCTGAATTGTAAGTGGTCTTTCTGTGATCGGAATACTAGACCCTTAGTAGATAATATGCTTTCCAAATACTTTAAAATTATATGTTATCTTTTCACTTTCTTGACAATGTCCAAATGGTACACAAAAATTAAACTATATTTAATTATGAGGATGTTGGACAACATTATGAAGAAGATGGTGGTAGACCCAAGTAATGGTATCTCTTGTCTGCTGTTGCTTCTCCCTAAATGCAACCTCAGATATTTGGAACTATAAGTATTATAAGAAGCTAAAGCTCTAAGAGAATTCCATCTTCACATCAGTATAAAGAACCTATATCTTCCAAGATTTGAGAAGACATTCTAGAGGGAAGAGATCTATGTAAGGAACCTATATGAGTTTCACTTTTAAGCTCTACATACACACACAGGAGACTTAAAGGGGCAGCATAAAGGCTTTGAGAACTGAACTACCATATAAATGCTTCTCAAGTCCCAACCAATACTCAAAGGTGCATGGACTGGGCAAACCTAATTTGCATAATCAAAGCCTAGAAAAACCCACTAACATGAACCACTGTGTGCAGATATACAGCATGTGGTTTGAATCTGAGTTGGTTGGTTGCCTGATAAAAGCAAAATAAAACAAAATTGATTACCCAGATGTTGGAATTTATACACAAAAACTTTTAAATAGGTATTTTTCTTAATCACTTTCCCATGGTTGGGACAGAATATCTAAAACTGCAACTTAAAGGAGGAGAAGTTTATTTTGGTTTACAGTGTCAGTGGATACAACTGTTAATTGACAAGGCAGAAAAGACATGGTAGAAGGGCATGGCAGAGGGAGGCTGCTTATCCTATGGCAGCCAGGAAGCAGAGGGAAAAGAGAGAAGCCGGCAAGAGAGATATACCCTTCTGGGTCACATCCTCAATGAGCTGCTCCTTCTGACTAGACCCCACCTCATGTCAGCATATTCAGTTCTGACTTCTTTAGTGGATTACTCCATTGATGAACACAGTGCTCCCATGATCCAATCACATTTCAGATGCTCAGCATCTGAAGCCACGAATCTTTTGGGTAACATTCTAGATCTAAACCATAACAGTATTATTATAACCATCCTTCATAAGGTAAAGGTGAATACTGTTGAAGAGAGCAGATAGAGAACCTTAGCAAATTTCACAAAATGTAACAAATTAAAGTAACAAACATTTACTACTCATAGTTCCTGAGCATCAGGAATAGAAGAGTTGCCAAGCTGGATGATTCTGATTCAGGGTCTCTTAGGATCTTAGAGTCAAAATTTTAGAGGAAAAGAACTCAATGGATATACAGAAGCAAAAATCATTATATTTGAAATAAAGAAATTTACCAAATAATCTTAGTAGAAAAATGGACATGGCAAAGGAAAGAAACAGTCAACTTGACAGTACATTAAGAAATAACAAAATGTGCAAGCCAGAAAGGAAAAAAAAATATTTATATATACAGTAAATATATAGACCCATGTGACAATATCAAAACTAATATTTGTGTTATTAAAAAAAATGAGGAAGAGGAAAAAGAAGAAGGAGAAGGAGAAGAAGAGAGTTGTACAGAAAAATTTCAAGGAATGAATACTGACCAAATTTCCCAAATTTGGCAAAAGATGCAAATTTTCAGACTCAAGAAATTCAGGGAATCACTAGAAGAATGAGTCAAATAAAACTATAATCTGTGAAAGAAAACTTTTCAAATTATCCCTAGAAAACCAACATTTTATGTATAGAAGACCAACAATTTGGATCACCATAGAAAGGGAAGTGATACTACCAAATTCATTCCTGGAAGCAAGCATCACCTTGATCCCCAAAGCAGGGAAAGACCCAACCGAAAAAGAGAAATATAGGCCAATCTCACTAATGAGAATGGATACAAAAAGCCTTAATAAGATACTGGCAAAGAGAATGCAGAAGATCATCAAGAAGATCATACACCCTGACCAAGTGGGATTCATCCCAGGGATGCAGGGATTGTTCAACATATGGAAATCAATCAATGTAATACACTATATCAATAGAGCCAAGGACAAAAGCCATATGATCATCTCAATAAATGCAGAAAAAAACATTTAACAAAATCCAACATGCATTTTTGATAGAGGAACTACAAAAAAATTGGAATAGACAGCCTCTACCTCAATCTGACAAAAGCCATCTATGAAAAACCAATAGCCAGTATCATACTAAATGGTCAAAAACTGAAATCTTTCACACTAAAATCAGGAACAAGACAAGGATATCCACTATCACCACTCCTGTTCACTACAGTCTTGGAAACATTAGCCACAGCAATTAAACAAGAGAAAGAAATAAAAAGAATAAAGATAGGAAATGAAGTAGTCAAATTGTCATTCTTTGCAGATGACATGATACTCTATATAGAAGACCCCAAGAACTCCACCAAAAGTCTTCTAGACTTAATAACCAAATTCAATCAAGTAGCTGTTTACAAGGTCAACACACAAAAATCAATAGCTTTCCTCTACACCAATGAAGGACTCACTGAGAGAGAAATGAGGCAATCAATTCCTTTCACAATAGCATCTAAGAAACTGAAATACCTAGGAATCAACCTAACCAAAAAAATCAAAGACATCTTCTCTGAAAACAAAAATTCAAGAGGATATCAGAAAATGGAAACGCATCCCTTGCTCCTGGGTAGGAAGAATCAACATAGTGAAAATGGCCATACTTCCAAAACTGCTATATAGATTCAATGCAATTCCAATTGAAATCCCAACAGCATACTTTACAGACCTGGGGAAAACAATCCAAAAATTCATTTGGAAAAAGAAGAGACCCAGAATACCAAAAGCAATTCTAGGCAACAGAGACATGGCAGGGGGTATCACAATCCCCAACCTGCAACTCTACTACAAAGCTACCGTGATAAACACAGCATGGTACTGGCAAAGAAACAGACCTGAGGACCAGTGGAACAGATTAGAAGATGCAGAAATAACTCGAGACACACTCAGCCACCTCATTTTTGACAAAGGAGCCAAACACCCTCACTGGAGGAAAGATAGCCTCTTTAATAAGTGGTGGTAGAAAAACTGGATTTCAACTTGCCAAAGATTAAAACTAGACCTATATCTCTCACCATGCACTAAACTAAAATAGAAATGGATTAAAGATCTAAATATTAAAACAGAAACACTGAACCGTCTGGAACAGAAGTTAGGAAGAACTCTTGAGGACAATGGGGTAGGAAAAGATTTTATGAACAAAACCTCAGTTGCCTATGAACTAGAACAAACAATCAACAAGTGGGATCTCTTCTTATTAAAAAGCTTCTGCACAGCAAGAGAAACCACCAACAGTGTGAAGAAACAACAAACAATGTGGAAAAAAAATGTTCACCTGCTCTTCCTCAGACAGAGGTCTACTATCTCGAATCTATAAAGAACTTAAAAAGATCAGACTTCACAAATTTAAAGACTCAATCTAAAAATGGGCATCTGAAAGGAACAGACATTTCTCAGACAAAGAAGTAGAAATAGCAAATAAACATATGAAAAAGTGTTCAACATCACTGGTCCTTTGAGAGATACAAATGAAAACAATACTGAAATTCCATCTCAGTCCAGAAAGAATGGCTACTATCATGAAATCAACCAATAACAAATGCTGGCCAGACTACGGGGAAAGAGGAACCCTGCTCCACTGCTGGTGGGAGTGTAGACTGGTGCAAGCACTGTGGAAATCAGTATGGAGATACCTCAAAGAACTAGGACTGGAAGTCCCATTTGACCCAGCTATTCCCCTGCTAGGTATCTTCCCCAAAGAATTCAAAAAGAATCATACCACAGTGATATATGTGTACCCATGCACATAGCAGCACAATTTGTAATAGCTGAAATTTGGAAGCAGCCCAAATGCCCATCAACTGGAGACTAGATAAAGAAAATGTGTTTTTTTTAATAAAATGGAGTACCACTCAGCCATAAAAAATGAGAAATTAGAGACATTTATAGCTAAATGGATGCACAATGAGGCGATGCTCTTAAGTGAAATAAACAGGACACGCATGTGTAAATACCGGTTTCTCTAGTGTGAGAAACTGAAAGTGTAAATAAAGACTAAATGGTATAATAGACAATGTGAAATAGGAAGAAAAGGGGCAAAGGGGAAGGGGAAGTGGGAGGGGTAGGAGAAAGGAAAGAAGGGAATGGAATTAATATAAGAAAATGAAAAATGGAAACAAAGTCTTTATAAATAGGGAGGGATGGAGGGGTTGAACGGAGGGCAGGGGAAGGGGGAAAACTAAGAATCAAGAGAGACTATGTAAAGGTGCAAATTTCCAATGATGAATGTCATTATATTGTATACCTAAATTGTCCCAATAAAATAAATTTTTTTTAAATGAGGAAAAAAATAGATTCTGAAATCATTAAAAAAAAAAAAAACCAAGACCTCTACTGACCTAGAGAAATCTTTAAAAAATGTTTGGCTCATGTGCACAGATTGACAAGATCCAATAAGACTGCTTAGGTGACACAGAGAGACAGGCAGGCAGAATGAGTTCCAGAGATAATATGTTCAGATTTCTGAAGTCTGTCCTGAGGGCAGGAATAATTAGCTACTTTACTTAGGTTTGGATATGCTTACAAAGCCAAGGGAAAATGAGTAAGATAAAACGCAAGGAAACAAAATAACAGAGAATTTGGAGAGTTAAGATTTTTAAGTAAGTTGTTATTGGGATGTCAATATAAGTTACTGGGATGTCAATATGAAGAATAATAATAGGGACCCAAATAGAATAATCTTGTCAACTAGTCTTCTTGTACAATTTTTTCAGTGATAAATTCCACAGAGTAGGAAGTATAAAGAAACTATAAATTAAAGAGCAAAATAAAAGACAGATAATGGGAAGAAGAGAGATACATCTTTCTGAAACGGGAAAGGGCTGGAGAGATGGAGGGAGGGGAGAGAAAGGGGCTGAAAAGGAATTAAGATGAGTTGTGTCACATGTAACAACTCCACAAAAGGAATGTAAGCATGTTCTGCAAACATGTATTAATAAATAATTAATAAATCAGAAAAAATTTCAGTAAGAAACAGCAATTCAGATTATTTTGCATAGTTACTGTATCTTTCCTAGTCCCATATTTTTGATTCTTGTCCTTTTATCCATTTTAATATTTAATATATTTGTATGAAAATATATGTATCTTTTGGGCTCTATCCCTTAAAGTACTTCAAATCCTTATTAAAAGTAAGTTTGGTCTGGAAAGAAACAAATGCCATGTTCATTTGGAAATATCATGTTCCTTATTTCCAGGTTAAAGGACATGAACATAAAGTCATAATATGAAACTAATAATTGGTTGCTCATGTTTATTATGCATTTCTTTGGCTTGGACTTGTTTTATGGTTTCTTACTGATGTGATTTCCTTAGAACGCTATGAGCTAAACATGATACTGTTATAGGAGGAAAGTAGGCACAGAAACTAATTAATATGCCTAAGTATACATCATGCTCCCTTTCTTAGTAGTACAGGAGACTTGTTCATTTGCCTACTTTCATAATTCTCCACTAGAACATTATAGTGTGCATAAAATAAGACAAGTATGGAAAGAAAAGTTTAAGAATTAGGAAATAGGGCCTAAGTATAAAAAATATTTATCCAAGGTCATACCACACTTAGTAATAGGGATTCTAGTAAACATTCAGTGACCATACAGTGTAAGGCTGAAGCATTTGCCATTTTCTCTTGGATGAGACCACAGTATCATTATAGCACTTATAGATATTTCTCCACAGCCTTGTGCTCAATTATCTGACATACCAAGGAAACACAAATTAGACCTTTTCCCAATAGCCACATACTTGTGGCTATGAAAATGACTTCAAGTAAGCTTTGCAAGCAGGAAATACTATATCACATTTAATAAAATCTGAAAGCATCAAATGCACTCAAACATACATGTAGTTAAAACATGGAATGCAATTTTTTTAAAAGATAAGATCTTACTATGTATTCCGGGCCATCCTTGAACTTATTATATATTGTAGGCTGGTCTGGAACTCTCTGCAATCCTCCTGCTTCAGCCTCCCAGATGTGAGACACCATGCCTGGCTGAAATAAAATTTTCTTGAAAATAAAATAAAAGAACGGAAGAAATTTTGCCAACCAAGAGTTAAACCAAGGTTAACAATTATTGAATTGAGGTACATGAATGAACTGTTACTACACAGTTGTGAGAATTTATTAAGGGAGACAACAAAGATGCCATGGAACCAGAAATTGAACTATCCAATACTGTATAAATCTATATGGCAATTTTAATGACCATTTACCTGCTGGGATGTGCCAGATGTTTCAGTGCATCTCCAAATTTTAAAACTAATGATTTTGATAGACAGGGACCCCATTCCATTTCTTTAGGGAGCATGAGGAATCAGGTAGTTCTCATGGAAGCACAAATTCCTCCTACAGCACTGTCCCAGAGATAATCACGAGAAACACTAATTGTTCCTTTGGTAAATATAGATTTTTAGAGTGTAGTGTACTGTAAATAATCTTTAACACTTAATAGCACTTTGTACTCAGAAGATCATTACAAATTACTCTCCAAGGACATTCTTGTTGTTCAAATAAGGCAACTTGTTGAGAATGAGAGATACAGGAATGCTTAGACTCCTGACCAACTGAACTGTTGCCCCCACACTACCCTCCAGTTTTGGTGGGCTGCTGAGCAGATGTAACAGGCATATCGTTGCTTAGGAAATGTCTTGAAACTATGAAGCTCAGAGGCTGACAAAATTAAATTACGTTTTGAGAGGAAGTAGAAATGGGTATTCTGAATGCCAGGGGACTGGAATTATTTAGTAAAAGGAAGTAATAATTAAAATTTGTAGCTCATTTCATTAGTCATCCTAATTCTTCTCCCCAAGTGTTTTATAAATGGTTACAGATTCCATACATTAATTTCTAATATTTTATATGAGAACCTAATTTCCCTTTGCCTTTTCAACTTTAAATGCCAATGATTTTAGTAATTAACAGAGCTCACGTTTCCCAAACTAGCTTTACATCCTGTGGGCACATCTCTCTTTTAAGCTCAAATGATTTGAGTAAAAGACATAAAGGATATAGTCAAAGTGGTTCTTATAATTCACCTGAACATAAAATCCCTGATGAAAACAGAAACACGTAAATTAAAAGCAGATATTTTGAACATACATTTAAAATATACAATTACATTAAAGAATTTATTTAAGGCTAAGAAATGTTCAAGAAGAATAATCCATTCCAAGGGAAGCAATACTCCCAAATTCGTTCCTGCAAGCAAGCATTACCTTGATCCCCAAAGCAGAGAAAGACACAACTGAAAAAGAGAACTATAGGCCAATCTCACTAATGAACATAGATGCAAAAATCCTTAATAAGATCCTGGCAAACAGAATGCAGAAGATCATCAAGAAGATCATACACCCTGATCAAGTGGGATTCATCCCAGGGATGCAGGGTGGTTCAACATATGCAAATCAATCAATGTAATACCCTCTATCAACAGAGCGAAGAACAAAAACCATATGATTATCTCCATAGATGCAGAAAAAGCATTTGACAAAATCCAACATGCATTTATGATAAAAACTCTACAAAAAATTGGAATAGATGGCCTCTACCGAATAGTTTCTCTAGTATGAGAAACTGCAAGTGTAAATAAGGACTAAAATATATAATAGATAATGTGAAATAGGAAGAAAAGGTGCAAAGAGGAAGGGGAAATGGGAGAGGTAGGGGTAAAGAAAGAAGGGAATGGATTTAATATGAGAAAAAGAAAAAATGGAAACAAAGTCTTTGTAGATAGGGAGGTGTGAAGGGGTTGAAGGGAGGGCAGGGGAATGGGGAAAAAATAAGAACCAAGATGGATTATGTAAAGGTGCAAATTTCCAATGATGAATGTCATTATATCATATACCTCAAATGTACCAATAAAGTTAATTTTTTAAAAATGGACTTAATAGATATCTATGGTGTTATCTTCATAGATATCTACACCTCAAAACAAGAGAATAAATACACATTATTCTCAGCAGTGTATGAAATTTTCTTCAAAATTGACCACATACTAGCCCATAAACCATGGACAAGTAAATACAAAAGAATCAAAACTCTCCATGCAAATAATTAGATCATAGTGCAATGAAACTAGAAATCAATGGTAAAAGAAATCACAGAAATTATGCAAACACATGGAAATTAATACACTTTTGAATAACAATGAGTCACAAAAGAAATCAAGGAAGAAAGATATTTCCTAGAATCAAATAATAATGCAGTTCAACATACCAGAACCTATAGGACACAATGACTTCAGTTGTAAGAGGAAAGTTTATAGCTGAGAATGCCCACAGCAGAAAAAGAGGGAGTCCAAATAACTAACTTAATCATCCACTTTGAGGTCCTAGAAAAACAAGAACAATCCAAATTCAAAGCTAATCAAGGATGAAAATTGTGAAGATCAGAGCAGAAATTAATGAAATGGAGGCTAAAAGACAATACAAAGAATTGATAAATTGAAGAGCTGGTTCTTCAAAAGAATAAACACAATAGATAAACACTTAGTCAATCTTACTAAAAAAGGAAAGGAAAGACCCAAATCAATGTAATTAGAAATGAAAAATGTGAAATTACAATGGACACCACTGAAATCCAGAAGATTATCAGTAACTACTTCAAAGATATATACTCCAATAAATTGGCAAATGCCAAAGAAATGGGTAGATACCTAGGTACATATGAATTACCAAAAGTGAACTAGGAAGATATAAAAAACCCTGAATAATCCAATAATAGGCAATGAAATTAAAATAGTAATACAAAATAAACTGACAAAGAAAAGCCCAGGACCAATGGATTCACCACTGAATTTTGCAAGAACTTCAGGGAAGATCTTATACCAACAGTTCTTGGACTGTTTAATGAAATTGAAAAGGAAAGAATACTTCCAAAATCATTTCTGGAACCTTGCATTACCTTGACTGCAAAAGGAGAAAAAAGCCCAACTGAAAAAGAAAACTACAGACCAATCCCTTTAATAAACATAGATGCAGAAATCCTCAGCAGGATATAGGCCAAAAGAATGTAACAAATCATTAAGAAGATAATATATCATGACCAAGTAGGAATCACCCCAAGGATGCTTCAACATAAGCAAATCTATAAATATAATATACCATATAAACAGAAGCAAAGACAAAAACACTATGATGATCTCAATACATAAAGAAAAAGGCTTTTATAAAATCCAACACCCATTCATGATAAAATCCTGAAGAAAACAGGTATAGAAGGACCTTACTTCAACCTAATAAAAGCTATTTAGGACAAACCTATTGCCAATACCTTATTAAATAAAGAAAAGCTCTAACATTTTTGCCTCTAAAATCAGGAACAAGGTAAGGATGCCCACTATCACTACTCCTGTTCAATGTATACTCAAATCATTAGCTAGAACAGTCAGGCATGAGCAAGAAATAAAAGAGATACATGTAAAAAAGAAAGCAAAGTGTCAATTACAGATGATATAATCTTTTCCATAAAAGACCCAAAAAAGTCTACCGAAAGGCTCCTCATGTTAATAACCAAATTCAGCAATGTAGTGGATACAAAATCAACACACAAAAGTCAATAGCATTCTTATATACAAATAATGAACTCACCAAGAAAGAAATTAGGAAAACAATACCATTCTCAATAACATTTAAAAAATTAAATATGTAGGAATTAACCTAACCAGACGAAAAATGAAAAATATGGTATTCTGAAAAAGGAGATCATAGAGGACTTCAGATAGTGAAAACATATCTCCTGTTCCTTCATAGGCAGAACTAATATTGTCAAAATGGCCATACTCCCAAAAGCAATATATAGATTCAATGCAATACCAATACCAATACCATTCCTCACAGAATGAGTAATGCTACAAAAGTACAGTGATAAAAACAGCTTGGCACAGGAACAAAAACAGACATGTGGATCAGTGGAACAAAATAGAGGATGCAGAAACAACTTCAGGAACATTCAGCTATCTGATCTTTGAAAAGGGAGCCAAAAACATGTGCTGAAGAAAAGATTACCCCTTTATCCTATGGTGTTGGGAAAACTGGCTATCCACATGCAGAAGATTGAATCTAAAACTGTATCGCTCACCATGTACTAAACTAAAATCAAAATGGCTCAAATATCTAAATATTGAAACAGAAATACTTAATCTGCTGAAGATAAAATAGCCAAAAGTGTTAAAGATATATTCATAGGCAAGGACTTTCTGAACAGAAACTTGGTTGCACAGAAAATAGTACGAAGAATCAACAAGTGGTATCATATCAAATTTAAAAGCTTCTGCACAGCAAAAGACACAATCAGGATAGTGAAGAGACAACCTATGGAATGGGACAAAATTTTTTCCATGCTACACCTCAGGCAGAAGACTAATATCTACAATATACAAATGACTAAGAAAATTAGAGCCCTCGAAATAAAAAACTCAATCAAAAAAAGGGGCAAGTGAAATGAATAAACACTTCTTAAAAGAAATACCAAAGGACAATAAATACATTTTAAAAATTGAACATCTCTGGCCATTAGAGAAATGCAAATGAAATCAATACTGAAATTCCACCTTACTCCAGAAAGAATGGCTATCATCTAGAAATGAAATAATAACAGATGCTAGAGAGGCTACAGGGTAAAAGGAACCAATCTACATTGTTGGTGGTAATGTAAACTAGCACAACCACTGCAGAAATCGGTATGGAGGTGCCTCCAAATTTAAGAATAGAAGTGCTGTTTGTCGCAGCTATTCCTCTTTAACAAAATGAATAATGACAAATTACTGAATGATTGAGTTATGCTGTGAGTCATGAAATGTACCTTTCTACAAGCCACTTTATAAGTAGGCTAAGAAAAATGTGATTAACCTCAGAAATTCAAGGTAATTGGAGCACAGTGGAGTTTCAAATGAAGCAAATCCATCCCTGCAGTGGTATGGAAAAGACAGCAACTCCTCATCTGACAGGAATTATTAAAGTAGGCACTGTACTGTTACATTGGACAAGATTTTTCAGCTATGTGCCAGACACTGTGCTAGACATTTCATTACAAAACTTCTCCTTTGATATGCCTAACAGTGCCATAAGATAAGAACTATTAGCTTCTGTTTGAGACTTAGGAGCCTAAATCTTTGAATAGTTAAATAAGCTATACAAGGACATATTGTTGGTCTGTTGTAGCCCTAGAATTTGACCCAGGGCAATTTGATTTCTAACTATTGAAAAAGTAAATTTGCAGGACATGAAAACTAACATATATAGGTAATTTCTAGCTCAATTTTATAATGTTATAGCTTTTCTATTCAAAAAATAGAGACACAAAAGAAAAGTATTAAAGAACAAAAATATGAGATAAATCTCAGGAAAAAAATGAACAAAATTTTATTTAATGTCAAATAATGTCAGTAATGAGGTTATAACTTGAGCTTCCTAGAGTTTTATAATGTGTTTTATATCCATGAGTAAGTTTACACTTTAGTTACTGAAAATAAATGAGGCAAGAGAGTGTGAAACTTTTAGACAGACAAAAGGATAGTAGGAAACGGCATAAATTGAAGCATTCATTTCAGCTAAGTGAACTTAACCACTCTTCAGTCCAATTATTTAAATATAGGATAACAAAAAATGTGTATTTTCCATTAATTTTTATAAGCTAATACAACAAAGATATAAAAATTAAAATTTTATCAAACTCATTCAATACAAGAATCCATTGGCTGAAATGATAGCTGCCTGAGCAACACCCGGAATCAACTGTTACACTGAACATTTTTCATATCTTTATTCCAAAATGCATGTGCTGCCAGCTATTTCCATAAAACATTGACCACATAGAAACCATGCCTTTAAAGATGTGTCACAACAGTTGGCATTACACAGAACAACGTCATGGCCCTGCAGTGAAACTTGCAGAGTAGAGACACTTGCTTTGTTCTGCCAAAAGTGAGACTTTTAGAGTTTATTAGTTTCTTCATCATTGAGACACAATACCTGCCATGTGAAGCTTAAAGGAGGAGAGGTTTATTTGGGTTCACAGCTTCAGAAATCTCAGTCCTTACATGGTTTGCTGGCTCCAAGGCACATATGGCATGATGGGATAGCCTGCCATAGAGGAAAACTGCTCATGTCACAGTGTCCAGGAGGCAGAGAGAAAAGAGAGAAGCCAGGAGGCTTGTATGTCACACACTTAATTACCTGCCTCTAACCAGGCAAGTTAGCTGTAAGGCCCCCATGATTCAGTCACCTTCCACAAGCGCCACTTCTGAGCACATGAGAGTTTGGGAACCATTTCATATCCAAACCACAACTTTCCACCCATGCCCATCAAGAGACTCATGCACATCAAATTGCTGAAAAGCCCAAGTCCAAATTCTGTCTGAGACTTAAGGCATACTCTTAGCAGTGACCTCCTTTAAAATAAAAAAGAAAGTTAAGCACTACCAAACTTCAATGGCACAGTGTAAACATTCCTGTTCTACCAGGAAAAAATAGGATAGGGAAAATTAGTCCAAAGGAAGACTGAAACCCAACCGGGTAAATGATAAATCCATAGCTCCATATCCAACAAGTTGTAATGAGACTGGCACTCCAAAGGGCCTGGGCAGCCCCCCCCTACAGCATGTCCAGTTGTCTTGGGGTGACATTGCTCACTGCCTACAGCCTTCCTCAGATGTTCCACATTCTTGACTTCTCCAACTTCCTGGGGTCTCCACGACATGTTTCCTGTGCTCTCACAGCTTCACACACTGCCCTTTCAGGGGCACACTGCCTTGCTCCCTATGGTATCTGACTGGAAATCTCCCCCACCCCACAGCTCTTGCATTCTAAATTCCCCTGAAACCACCGCCACGTGGATTGCACCGAGTTCTCTCAGGTCATGTATCTACTATACTTTGTTAGAGTGAGTTCTACCTCAGAAATGAAGATAATGGTCATATTAATTATTATATCAAGGTCCTGGATTGGGAAGTTCACGATGTCAGGAAAAGATTATGATTAAGCAGCTAAAGATAAATTTTGGCCTCAGAAATGAAAACTGGATAGTGATTCAAGAAAATAAAATATAGCTGACAGGGCAGGGAAGAACGTAGAAAGAACATAAATGGCAACCTTACTGAAAACAGAAGGGATTAGAAAAACTGAAAATCATTATATTTGAAGACCCTTGGTTGATGAAGTCAATAGGTAAATATGTAATTGGATAAAAAGAAGAAAGTGAAGCTGAAGATAATTTTCATATAAATTAGATGCAGTTGGTCAAAATAAAAATTGCACAAAGTTTGAACAAAGAATGTCTTTGAGACTATTACCATATGTACAGACTGAATTTAAGTTGACAGAAACAAAAGGTAAAAAGATTTTGAAGTGCCAGTATGAACTAATAGAAAAACACTTGCAAGACCAAGTCTGATCAAGAGAATATGTCAAGTACCATGACTTATCCTTGAGTTTGCAAGGCTTTTTGCAGTGACTAAACCATCTGTCCAACCTTTAATGATTGCAGATTGGCGTGGGTAGAAGTTAGGTACTTACCCTGCTACAGAGACAGGAAGAGTCTAGCATTATTACCTTTGATATTAACTTTTAAAAGAATTATTCTCAACTTCTAGAGAAAGACAGTTTCTGGGTTGTACAAGTGGCAAAAAAAAAAAAAAAAAAACCTGTGAGACAATTCACATACATTCCAATGAGGCAGGGAAAGAATTTACAATTGTAAATGTTCTGCAATAAATTCTGTAAGAAAAAGGAAGTCAGGGGTCTACGGTCAAGAAAAAAAAAAAAACAGTCTAAACTTTAGTGTAGCAAAGAGAAAGGTAAAGCCCTCTTGGTCAGTTTCTAGTAAACTATTAAGTGGGAAAGGTACACAAGTAAGACTCCAGTGGATTTTTTTAAAAAGCAATGTATATCCTGGGGCTTCAGATCCATCATATCCCCCTCTTTCAGCAAATATTTACCATGAAACTCTAAAGGGACAGTAAGTGAACCAAGGACATCATACACAATGATGGTGAATGAGACCAAATGCCTGGCAAGGAGGTTCTCATAGGCCACTAAAGAGTAATGCTAAGTAAACAGACAATTAGAAAAAAACTTAGGAATGATATATCTGCAATATTGTGGGAGGAAACAGAATAGAGTGCAACTATACCTGGGAAATTTGAGAAAGTCAAAGCAGATTTAGGATGAAAACCTACACCTAAAGGATGGCTTAACAAGAAGATGGGGCCAACAGTGTGGCTAATTGGCAGAGAGGAGGCAGCATGTGAGTCTGTGGAAAAGCAAATAGTTTTGGGAGAGAGAATATAGGGAAATGAGGTGATGACAAGAGATTGGTTTTTCAATGTTCTGGTAAGTAATGTAGCCTTCTGCTAATAGGTGTAGGGGGACACCATGATTAGAAACGCACCCTGATGGGCGGAGTCAGTGATGGAATTCAAGTGAATGTGGAATAACAGAACCCAGAGGAAAGTGTGCAGTGGGCTGAAAGACACTACTGATCAAGATTAAAAACATCCGACTCACCACCTGCATGATAGCAGAAACTAAAAATGGCTTTGAAATTTCCCACTTAAAATGAAGGATGTTAGCTTCTCTTAAGGGAAATAAAGAATAGTAAGTCTCAGTTCATGGATCTTCTACTTCTGCAAGCTGAGAGTGATTCTATACCTGTGGAATTTATAGTGCATAGATTAATGGTTATATGAAAATGTTTTCTAGAAAGGTCCATGCAAATATGAGACTCCATTCTTTTCTCATCTCAATTCTTTTTTAAGCTTTTATTGGTTAATAAATAAGTATGTAAATAAAGACTCTTATTATGTCAATATGATTTCTAAGGTAATTTCTGAAGAGTACAAAAGTTCACAATTCAATAATTTCCAGGGTTACTGTAGAGTTACTGTGCATCTGGTAAGAGAAATCTGATTCCTAAATTGCAATGCTCAGAACTTTCTAAATGGTATGCTTTTTTATCTTGATTCTATATCTGGTTTCTCTCTGCTTTAATACCTCCTTTCTGCTTAGCCCATTCCAATTCCATTATAACAGTGACTACTGATCTTGCACTAGATCTGCTTTGTACAGAATACCACAGTAACTGTTAAAATCAACCATAAAAGCTTCACATTTCTATTATTAGAAAAAATCAGAATAATTAAAGAGGCATTAAGAGAATAGTACTAAACAACACATATATACTTTGCGTTAAAATATGATTATATGTTTAGTGCATTGCTTTTGCAATCTTGAAACTAAAAACCCTGATAAACCATGGTTTATCTTTTATATTTTGTTTAAGCTCTAGCACAATTAATGCAATAAGCTTTCAACATATACTTTAACAAAGAAAGAGAAGTCTATCTTCATATTTCAATTCTCATTTTATTTCCTTGCAGATCTTCATGAATTTCCAGTGTAATCACTTCAAGCAGATATTCAAGTCTCTTATTGTGACAATAAGAGACAGTAGAATTAAAAAGGATAGTTTGGAAAGGTTCATTAAAAGTTTGGTGGTATTCAGACAAGGGACAATTTGGGGGTTGTTTTAAAGGTGTAAAATCATGTTTAAGTTTACAAAAATGATGAATTATGAAAACATACTCAATGTTTAATTTATAAAGAAAATTAAATGGAAAAACACTAATTTAAACATGTAAGTCTCATTTTAAGTTCATAAATATAAATAAATCCAATCATTTTTCTTTTATATCTCTATTTCTTACATAAGATATCACAAACTAGTTCGAAGCAGATGTCTCAGTTAATGCTTCAAAGTAAGGTGTAAATTGTAAGATGTAGACAGTGATTCATTCGTGTAGTTCTGTGTTACATATTTCATGCATAGTATACTTTTTTTGGAAGTTTTGTTAAAATAGAGTTTCGGGGCTTAAAAAAATAAACTAAATATAAAGCAATCCTTTGGAATTACTTATGTTGGTAAATATATGGCAAAAAGATAGTGTATTTGATACACAGAGGTTCACACAAGGAGAAATCAAAATGTTCATGATGTCATGGTCAGACTCTAGCTAAGAAATTGCCTGCAGAGAGACTAGAGAATAAAAGCAAGTTATACTGTTGTGGGGTTTTTTTATCATGAAAGTGACAAACAGATATGTTCACCCAGATTAATGGGCTACACACTGATACAATCAATATCTCAAATGAACCTATCCTAGAAAATCTAGTGGTTGAGTGTGTCCTAAGTGTACATAGGTTGATATTTTGAAAAGTGAAATTTTCAAAGTACTCAACAACAAAATTTCCATTTCTCAATAAGGAAGATTATAAGCTAGTCTGATCTTTGGATATGGCTGTGTTTATTTTACACCTATATATTCTCTAAAGCAGTCTTATACAAAACAATACTTGCTGGATCAAAATAATGTTAAGAGGAAGCTAGTTTGAAGATGGTGAAGGAATAAAATTCCTACTACTCTTCTTACCTTATTTTCAAAGTCATTTCTTATGTAAAAAGTAAGATTAAAGTAAAAACTTCACAAAGTCCCTGGAGATGAAAAGTTTTGGACTTGCCTGTGATGGCCATAGATCTAACATGTCCAGGATGTATGTATGGATGGATCTATCTAGTGTATTTATCTAGTGTTTTCCAGGTGCTTTATTCCTGTAGTGTTGGAGATTTAGCTTAAAAACAACACACTTTGTATGGGCTTCAACTATCTGAGTTGACTAAAGCATTTATTGAAACACAGTCAGAGATTTGAATGACCGTGTTTCCTCACAGATCTATACCTGATCGCTCATTGTTCTAAGAACATAAAACCCTGGACCTGTCTCTTTGTATCTGAGGCAATATGTGCCTGTCGCCATGCACCACTTTGTTGTGAAACAATTTGAAAGTGCTCCTTTCTTGACTTTTCTATAGACATAAGATCATCCTTTAACTGCCTTGGCATTGTGAGTATTTCCTGCCACCATAATACTTAAAAAGTAATTTGCATAGTTTCTCTTACATGAGAAACCCAAAATATAAATAAAAAGCAAAATAAAAGACAGATAATAGAAAGTAGGGAGATCTTTCTCAACGGGGAGGGGAATCAAGAAATGGAGGACAGAGGAGGGGAAGGATAGGGGATAAAAAAAGGAATTAAAATGTATAGTGTACGTGTACCAATTACCACAATAAAATGTAAATATTATGAACTACAAACATGTACTAATAAAAAAACAGCAAAAAATAAAGAAAGATCCTTACACAAAGTGGCCAAAAAATTTTTTAAAAAGTAGATTGGGGAAACTCCTTAGTCAAACTTCTGCTGTTTGAGATAGGTAGTTTAAATTTGTTCAGTCTCAATTTTCTTTAAAGAAAACAAAATAGAAACCAGAACTGAGGGTAAAGCATGTGATTAGCATTCCCAAGGCCCTGGGTTCAATCTTCAGCACCAGAAAATGAATGAATGAATGAATGAATGGCAATGGTAATTCAGAGTGTTATTGTGAGAATTAACTGAGCTGCTGTATGCAAAATTTATAGCCTAGAACCTGATAAAAAATGAGCGTTTCATAACTATTCATTGAATGAGTGTTGCCAGCAGTGTATGTACTCTACTCTGTTACAGAGGGCTATAAAGGAACATTCCATAGAGAAGTGAAATCCAGATGACATCGTTTTACACAGCTGACTTTCAAGAGACCATCTGCTTCTACCTTAACATGACAAGCAAGTGTAAAAAGAAAAAACAGCTGAAAGCAATATTTCTTAAATTTGTATATGCATACAAATCACTTGGGGATTTTTTACATGCAAATTAATATTCCATGGGTGAGATGTAAGAGGCTGAATTTCCAGCAAAGCCAAGTGATGGATCTACCACCTGTGCACAGTGAATGCTTTTAGCTGAGTCCTAGAGTACTTGAATGTGTGACAGTGTAAGAAATGCTGTACCTGTCTCAAAATACACTGCTTGGTCTGATGTCTAGACCAACATTCTGTCTGCTGACACATCAACTTAAAATCTATCCACTCATTTATTCATTTAACAAGAAAAAATATTAGTGCTTACTATGCAACAGGCACTGTTCTAGGTTCTAAGTATAAAGTAATAAGACAGATAAGGAGTGTGCTTTCATTTAGTCCAGTGGTAGAGTGAGACAATGAACAGGTAAACAATTTTTCAAAATAAGTTCTAATGATACTTCAAACTACAATCCAAACAAATCAGTTATTAGGAGAGTATGCAGAGCCTAAGAAATCTCCTCAAGGTAGGAAAAAGTTGAACTGAAACTGAAATGTTGAAAAACAGACTACTATGTGAAGATCTAAATTGTTCACACAAAATGAAGAGGAAGTACAAAATCCTAGAAGCAACAATGACCTTTTCTTGGAGGAAAGGGGGGAAAGCTATTGTGACTAGAACATAATGCTTTAATGTGAATATAATATTAAATGGCCAAGAGATCAGAGAAGCAGAGAGACAAATTCACACCTTGCAAGTAGGAGAGAGTGCAGAAATAATCCCAAAATCACCGGGGAAATCTCAGCAGTTGGTTCTTAGATGGTCTTAACACCACAGAGGATTAAGGGGTGCTGTCTGGGTGAAGGGGTGTCCCTCCAGGAAAATACACCTGTCTGAGCAGAGCATGGAGACTGAAAAAGTGCTACAGTGAGCAATGGGATACAGTTTGGGGAAAAAAAGACTAACTTGAAAGGCAAGAAAAGTCAGAATTGTACATCCATTTGGTTTACCCTACAACAAACAAAAGTATATCACTCATGACATGCAAGCTAATCTAAAAGCATACTTGTTGCACACTCTCAAGTACTACAGAATTAATTACATTTTTTCTGAGTAGAAATAATGATTGGGTAACTTTTAGAGAAAACACAAAACTTTAACTCCTGTTAACTGTAGACGAAAGTCCTAAACTTTCCTGATTTTCCACAGAATATTGGAGTAACAAATGAGAGTAAATGGTACAATAAAAAATAGCAATGAAGGAAGTAAGATATATGCAACCATTCACTTTGTGTTAATAAAAAGCTGAGTTTAAAAATGAGTAACTATTGGAAGCAAAGGTCCAAAGGGATATGGGGAGTGGGAGGGGAAGGGGAAAGGAAAGAAGGGAAAGGAAAAATTATGAGAAAAGAAAAAAATGGAAACAAAGTCTATGTAAATAGGGAAGGGTGGAGGGGGTGAAGAGTGCACAGGAAATGGGGAAAAAATAAGAACCAAGATACATCATGTACAGGTACCAGCACCCAGTGATAAATGTAAACATATTGTATACCTAAAATGTACCAATAAAAGAATATAAGCAAAACAAATGAGTCACTATTATTATATAAATTATAAAACATCAAATGGCATTACAATAATGGTTTTTGTACTCTACTAACCTACCTATACATCTACCTGGCATACAGTTTTATTGAGATATATTCCAAAACACAAAATCAATAAAGGCAGAATTTAAGAGATCAGAGTAACTAAAAAAACTAAATGTTATACTTGTGACTCAATTTTAATTTTAATGAGCCTTTCCTACTTTACTAGTGAGCAAGTCTAATGATTTAAGACCTTACGACTAGTGGCTATTAACATAGAAGTGCATTTCAATTGACTTTTGATTTTGTCTAATGATGGAAGGCCCTACAAGCTAGTAGCTATTAATACGTCAGAGTATTTCCAATTGACGTCTGACTTTCTGTCTTGTTTTCCACATATATGAATAAGGAGGTGTACATTAGAATGCTGCTCTAACCCTTCATCAGTGGGAACAACTAGAAGTTGTCTGTTAGTTGTAAGGAATAGCACTGTGAGTAACTCTTACCACACCTACTGCAAGGCTTACAATTTGAATATATTCATTCAGAATTATGGTTATGTTCTGTGGCAAAATAGCAAGATAATTTTTGCTTGTTTGTAGTGTGTATTCAGTATTTGAGTCTATTTTGTTGACATCATTTGCATTTTATTTTAACAACTAAACCAATTAACCAATTAAGTGCAGGCTTCTTATTAGGGTTTTCCTCCTCTTGTTATTTATTTATAATTCTTTTGGTAATCTTTTGCATTTATTAACAGCAATGTTTTCTTTTTCATAGGCCTTTTGTATATCTCATTTCATTCTTTTGGCAAATACTAAATGAGTGTCAAAATTTGACAGTTTCCAGAGCTTTAGAGCAAAAAGAGAGTAATAAAAGCCAGTTCTTGTAAACTTAAGAAATCCGTAAATTTAAGAAATTTTTCTGAAGAGCTAAAGAAGACTGTTGATGACTGTTTGGCAGTAGAGTGACACCATCTTTCTTCTATCCATAATTTACCTTATCTTTTTCTCTCCCTTACCAATTTCACCACCCTATGTCACTTTCTTACGCCATCCTATCATCTACATTCCTGGCTACTTCCAATTAACAAATTAAAATTTTTTATGAAGAAAAGGTGGTTAATTGTACAAAAGTGACTTCTGTGGGAGTCACAAGAGTATAGAGATACCTGTGAGTTAATTCATGAAAACTTGACACATGCCATGGAGTCATTATTTATTTGTCAATCATGGCACATCAATAAAGAAATAAAGAGGAGGACATATTTCATTGATGCAAATTAATAAGTATAAAAGGTACTTCATTGGCAGGCATTTCTAGTGTAAAAATACTTTCTGTAATATGCTTGACCTATACACTACTGTTCTAATAATAAAAGAAGCCTCTTTTATTTTGAGACCTGAGCAGACACATGTGTGTGGATGTCAATGTTTATTCCTGATGTGCTTTTAACTGACTATAGTAAAGTAGTCCTTTTTCTTTTGTTTTTAACTAAAAACAAAGGTGAAGTAAGCCAATTCATCTGGGTACCAATCTTGTATCGATAGCTGATTTTACACAGATCTAACAAGGAGACACTATTGGTGATCATGTTTCTTCCAGGAGAGGAAGTGGACAGACAGCTCTGCAGAGATGCCATCCTGCCTATTCCTGTGGCCTGTGATGCCCCGTGCCCAAAGGACTGTGTGCTCAGTGCATGGTCCACCTGGTCCTCCTGCTCTCATACTTGCTCAGGGAAAACTACAGAAGGGAAGCAGATACGAGCACGGTCCATTCTGGCCTATGAGGGTGAAGAAGGTAAGGCCACAAGCTTCAGAAAGGATGTAGGTTCCTCAAGAAAGTTGAATACATTTCCTCTGTGTAGCCTGTCTAAGATGATAATCTATAAAATTTAACTAACAAAAAACGGAATTTAACGATGTTTAATATATCTTGACAATGTAGGCAGTTTGATTCTGTTTCTCAAATTTAATCTTGAAAATGGATCGTTAATAAAGAAGGAAAGACTTTCTTTTTTTTTTTTTTGGTACTTGGAATGGAACTCAGGACCTCATGCTTAAAAGTGAACTCACTCATTTTACTTTTGTCCATTCTAGTAACTCAACTTCTTTCTACTCTGAAATATTAAACCTGTGAAAAAGTCTGAAAATGGTTCCCCAAATTCTACATTTCATTTTTGTCTATTTCAGTAGTAAATTTTATCCTTTGAAAGTTCATTCTGCCATTTCAGAAAATCATCATATATGTCTAATAAGAAAATTTATTTTAAATCAATACCAGCATGACTATTGCTTCACTGAAAATTACATGTATTTTCTCCCATTCAGGTTTCTGAACAGAAGCTCAGAGATCCAGATGTTGCATATGTAGATTGCATTCACTTTTAAAGCATGTTGCTTAAATCACTTCACCCAACTGGGTGAAAAAATGCATGTTTATCACATATGCATTCCTCACTTGCAAGTTTTGTTATCAAAAAATTCAAACCTCTTGGTAATTGTCTCCTTAGCTGATATCCAAATGCTAATTTGGTCTCTGAGTAACTTGGTGATGTAATACCATACTTACTTGTGTCTTTCTGGAAAACAACACATGAGTAAGGAAAATATATATCTAAATCAAGTTTTTTCATTTTAAGCCATCTTCTTTCTCAAGAGTATAGGTATGCCATTTAAGTGTTATCAAGTTAAATCACTTATGTCTTCATACATATTTAGACATGATAAATAGTGATTTCCCTATGTAGTAAATATGCATTTCTCCATACTCCTTCTTAATTTGGGGGGGAATTTTGGTCAGTAACTTTTATATTTTTCCATTTATGAAGTGTTTTAGTGACACCTACCTGATAGTATTCTTTTTTAATCAAACTTTCTGTGTTTGTAATAACTATGGAAACATACCACTACCTTAGCCTTAACATATAGATATTTACAATAACATGAGGGAAAATTATATATAAAAAATCAACATATGGGAAAATTCAGAATTTTCATTTTAGATTCTGAAAATGTTTTCCTGATACCTTAATGTAAACTTAACTGTTTAAGTGTTTAAACAGTGAAAAGTGTTGTCTGTTGAAAAGTAGAAACTTTCAGAGAGAAAATTATGTTTCTTGTGCTGTCAAACAATAACTCTAACCTTACATAGATTATATTTTTACTTCAAACTCTATCCATTCAGATTATGTCCTGGGCTTCATTAAAATTAGATCTGTGGTCACCTTGCTTCCCATAAATCTATTACATTCTGCAGACACTTGCTGTGTGACTAGTAATGAGTGACTTTTTGCCCCGAGTCACATGACAAGAATTTTGCTATGCTTGCAAAAAACTCACCACTTCATTATTTCTTCACACAAGATGCTTCACACTGAAAGGTCATGCAGTCTTTTAAAGGCAGAAATTTATGATTGCTTTTTGTTATGCATCATTCACTTAATTTGAAAAGTTGTGACTTTGATAATTTTTATTTAAGTCTAGAAGCATACACAATTTCTGCTGGAAATTATGGATGTTTATATAATAAATCATAAGGGCATGAAATCAAAACCTACTTTAAAGAGCAAAATTCCCTGTGAGGGGGAATTGTTGCTATTTGTCTATGTTAATAACACATATAAAAACTGATACAATCATCTGAAATATTTAATGAAGTTCTCTTTCAGAATATCTTTATTTAATACCTATCACTTGCTGGACAATGAAATATATCTCTCTTGCTTAAAATAAGCCTTTTAAGATTCTGATCTATTTTTTACATGATTTAGGAAGTACAATTTTAAAATGTTTCTTTGATCATTAGAGAATATTTCATAATTTTTCACAAAACTTGGTCCTTCTATTATTTCTCAAAAATTAATGTTTTGTATGTGTCACAATTGTTTATTTTCTATGGAACAGAAAATTACTTGATAGCTTTTTATTACTTTTATTGGAACACTTAAGGTATACAATATAATGGCATGCATCATTGGAAATTTGCACCTTTACATAATCCATCTTGGTTCTTATTTTTTCCCCATTCCTCTGCCCTCCCTTCAACCCTTCCACACCTCCCTCTCTACAAAGACTTTGTTTCCATTTTTTCTTTTTCTTATGTTAATTCCATTCCCTTCTTTCTTTTCCCCTACCTCTCCCATTTTCCCTTCCCTTTTGCCCCTTTTCTTCCTATTTCACATTACCTATTATACCATTTAGACCTTATTTACACTTTCAGTTTCTCACACTAGAGAAACTATTCGATATCTACACGTGTGTCCTATATATTTCACTGAAGAGTATCGACTCAACGTGCATTCATTTAGCCATAAATGTTTCTCATTCTTTATGGTTGAATAATACTCCATTTTCAAAAAAACACATTTTCTTTATCCAGTCTCCTGTTGATGGGCAACTGGGCTGCTTCCAAGTTTTAGCTATTACAAATTGTGCTGCCATGAACACGGGTGTGCATATATCACTGTGGTATGATTCTTTTAATTCTTTGGGGAAGATCCCCAGCAGGGGAATAGCTGGGTCAAATGGGACTTCCAGTCCTAGTTCTTTGAGGTATCCCCATACTGATTTCCACAGGGGTTGCATCAGTCTACAATCCCACCAGCAGTGGAGGAGTGTTCCTCTTTCCCCACAGCCTGGCCAGCATTTGTTAGTGGCTCATTTCATGATAGCAGCCATTCTTACCGAAGTGAAGTGGAATCTCAGTATTGTTTTCATTTGCATCTCTCAAATGACCAGTGATGTTGAACATTTTTTCATATGTTTATTGCTATTTCTACTTCTTTGTCTGAGAAATGTCTGTTCATTTCAGATGCCCATTTTTAGATTGAGTCTTTAAATTTGGGAGGTCTGATTTTTTTAAATTCTTTATAGATTCTAGATAGTAGATCTTTGTCTAAGGGACAGCTAGTGAAAATTTTCCCAGATTGTGGGTTGTTTCTTTTCACTGTTGGTGGTTTCTCTTGCTGTGCAGAAGCATTTTAGTAAGAAGAAATCCCACTTGTTAATTGTTTGTGCTAGTTCATGGGCAACTGAGGTTTCATTCATAAAATCTTTTCCTACACCAATGTCTTCAAGAGTTCTAGTTAACCTCTCTTCCAGCTGGTTTAGTGTTTCTGTTTTAATATTTAGATCTTTAATCCATTTTGATTTTAGTTTAGTACATTGTGAGTGATACAGTTCTACTTTTAATCTTCGGCAAGTCAAAACCCAGTTTTTCCACCACCATTTATTAAAGAGGCTATCTTTCCTCCAGTGAGGGTGTTTGGCTCCTTTGTCGAAGATGAGGTGGCTGAGAGTGTCTGGAGTTGTTTCTGCATCTTCTAATCTATTCCACTATTTCCACTGTTCCTCAGGTCTGTTTCTTTGCAAATATCATGCTGTTTTTATCACAGTAGCTTTGTAGTACAGTTTCAAGTGGGGGGTTGTGATACCCCCTACCTTGTCTTTATTGCCTAGTATTTCTTTTGCTATTCTAGGTCTCTTTTTGTTCCAAATGAATTTTTGGATTGTTTTCTCCAGGTCTGTGAAGTATGCTGCTGGGATTTCAATTGGGATTGCATTGAATCTATATAGCAGTTTTGGAAGTGTGGACATTTTCACTATGTTGATTCTTCCTACCCAGGAGCAAGGGATGCATTTCCATTTTCTGATATCCTCTTGAACTTTTGTTTTCAGAGAAGATGTCTTTGATTTTTTTGGTTAGGTTGATTCCTAGGTATTTCAGTTTCTTAAATGCTATTGTGAAGGGAATTGATTGCCTCATTTCTCTCTCAGTAAGTCTGTTTTTTGTGTACAGAAAACCATTGATTTTTGTGTATTGACCTTGTATCCAGCTAATTTACTGAATTTGGTTATTAAGTCTAGAAGACTTTTGGTGGAGTTCTTAGGGTCTTCTACATAGAGTTTCATGTCATCTGCAAATAATGACAATTTGACTTCTTCATTTCCTATGTTTAGTCCTTTTCTTTCTCTTGTCTAATTTCTGTGGCTAATGTTTCCAAAACTATAAAGCACAGGAGTGGTGACAGTGTACACCCTTGTTTTGACCTGATTTTAGTGTGAAGGATTTCAGTTTTTGACCATTTAGTATGATATTGGCTGTTGGTTTTTCATAGATGGATTTTATCAGATTGAGGTAGAGATCATCTGTTCCAATTATGTGTAGGGTGTTTATCATAAATGCATGTTGGATTTTGTCAAATGCTTTTTTTTGCATCCATTGAAATGATCATATGGTTTCCGTCCTTTGCTCTATTAACATAGTGTATTACATTGATTGATTTGCATATGTTGAACCATCCCTGCATCCCTGGGAAGAATCCCACTTGGTCATGTTCTATGATCTTCTTGATGATCCTCTGCATTCTATTTGCCAGTATCTTATTAAGGATTTTTGCATCTATGTGCATTGGTGAGATTGGCCTATAGATCTCTTTTTTGTTTGGCTCTTTCTCTGCTTTTGTGATCAAGGTGATGCTTGCTTCCAGGAATGAATTCAGGAGTATTGCTTCCCTTTCAATTTCATTGAAGAGTTTAAACAGTAGTGGCAGTAGTTCCTCCCTAAATGTCTTCTAGAATTCAGCAGTGAAGCCATCAGACCCAGACTTTTCTTAGTTGGTAAGTTTTTAATTACATTTTCAATTTCATTGATTGATGTTGGGTCGTTTAGAATTTTTAGGTCTTCTTTCAAGTTTGGTAATTCACATGTATCTAGCAATCTGTCCATTTCTTCTATATTTTCCTTCTTATTGGTGTATAGGTTCTGGAAGTAGGTATTGATGATCCTCTGGATTTCTGCTGGGTCTGTTGTAATTTCATCCTTTTCATTCCTAATTGCATGGATTTGGGCCTTCTCTTTCCTTCTTCTGATAAGGTTGGGTAAGGGTTTGTCAATGTTGTTTATTCTTTTGATGAACCAACCCTTAGCTTCATTGAGTTTTTTGTATTGTTCTGTTAGTCTCCATTGCATTGATTTTTGACCTGACCTTGATAATTTCCTCCCTTGTATGAGCTTTGGGTTTGACCTGCTCTTCTTTTTCTAGAAGCTTGAGATTCAGCATCAGGTTGTGTAATTGAGCTCACTGTGTTTTCCTAATATGAGTATTCACTGCTATGAATTTCCCTCATAAGATTTGTTTCATTGTGTCCCATAGATTCTAATATGTTGTATTAGCATTGACATTTAATTTTAGGAACTGTCTGATTTCTTCTTTAATTTCCTCTTTGACCCATTGGTTATTCAGAAGTGTGTTCTTTAATTACATGTGTTTATGAAATTCTTGTGGGTTCTTTTGCTATTGATCTCCAATTTCATCACACTATGGTCTGATAATATACAGGGGATAACTTCAATTCCTTTGCACTTACTTAAACATGTTCTATGTGTGAGTATGTGGTCTATTTTAGAGAATGGCCCATGTGCAACTGAAAAGAATGTGTATTCTGATTTTGTGGGGTGAAATACTCTGTAAACATCTGTTAAGTTCATTTGTTCAAGAGTTTGATTGAATGCTAGTATTTCATTATTTTTTGTCTAGTTGATCTATCTGTTTGTGACAGTGGGGGTATTGAGGTCCCACACTACTATTGTATTAGTGCTTATATGATTTTTCATGTCCATTAGTCTTTTTTTACATAATGGGTGCATTAGTGTTTGGTGCATATATATTAATGATTGTCATCTCTTCCTGTTGGATTGTTCCCTTTACAAGGATATAGTGTCCTTCTTTGTCTCTCTTAATTAGTGTTGGTTTGAAATCCACTTGATCTGCAAAGAGGATAGCTACTCCTGCTTTTTGGGGGGTTCCTCTCTCATGGAGTATTGTTTTCCACCCTTTAACTTTCAGTCTATGAGTTCCTTTTTGAATTAAGTGTATTTTTTGTATGCAGCATATTGTTGGATCTTGCTTCTTGACCCATTCTGCCAGTGTATTTCTTTTGAATGGTGAATTGAGACCATTAACATTGATGGTTATAACTGATATGTATTGACTTATCCTTGTCATGACGTTTTCTTTTTGTTGGATTCTCCCCCCTTTGCATTTAATTTCTTGTCATTCCCAGTGGATTAATTCTTCAGAGCTTTCTGAGGTTGTGATCCTTGTTGTCTTTTCCTAGGATATTGTTTAAAATTTTTTGGAGTGCTGGTTTGGTATTCACGAATTTCCTAAGGTGCTCTTTGTCATGAAAGTATCTTTTTTCTCTATCAATTTTGAAAGATTGTTTTGCAGGGTACATCATTCTGGGTTGGAGGTTGTATTCCTGTAGGGCTTGAAATATGTCACTGCACATCTTCTTGCCTTAAGGGTTTGTGTTGAGAAGTCTGCTGTGATTCTGATGGGTTTTCCTTTGTATGTGATTTTTTTTCTTTTCTCTAACTACTTGTAGAATTTTGTTCTTCTATTGGGTTTCTGGGATCTTACCTATTATATACCTATATGTAGCCTTTTTTTGATCAAGGCTGGTTGAAGTCCTATGTGCCTCACTTATCTGTATGTGAGTTTCTTTTCCTCTATTTGGGAAGTTTTCTACCTTTACTTCTGTGAACAGTTTTTTTATGTCACCTGCACTCTCTCCTGTTTCTTCATTGACTCCAATCAGTCTGATATTATTCTTCTTTGCATCGTCTGGCAGTTGCTGGATTGATTTCTCGTGGTCCCTTACTATTTTTAAGAAGTTTTTCTTTTCCTGGTCACTAATTGCAATCCTATCTTCTACATCTGAAATTATATCTTCGCATCGGCTCATTCTGCTGCATCAACCTTCAGTGGAGTTTTTGATCTCCTGGAAATCTGTTTGCATCTGTTCCATCATGTTCCTCAGCTCCTCTATTTTTTTATCTGTGTCTGCTCTATATTTATTAATCATGTCTTGTACTATGGGCACAATCTCTGCTCTTATCTGAGAAATTATTTCTGATTTCATTTTTTCCAAATCCTCTTTTGTTGGCAGTTCAGGGAGTCCAGGTGGTTGAGTATCAGACTGTTACACTCATTTCCCTTTGGGGTTGCCTTAGTGGGGTTTTGAAACTTATTTACATGTCTTCTCATTTCAACAAATGCAGCCTGCTGTGCCTTTTTTGAGGTGACTTTTTGCTCACCCACTGGTCATGAATTCTCAGCAAGCCACTGAGCAGCCTTTACTCTGCTGCTCATCAGTGCACCAATGCCTGGGTTCAGAGTGGTGGCCTTCTGGATCCCTGAGCTGACCTGTTGTCTGGTCAGGCTTCTGGCTTGGGCCTGTGCACACTTGGGATGGTATCTAGGCATGACTCTCATTGGGTCCCCTATGTAGCTGTTGTCTGGGAGGTCCTTTGGTTGGGACTGTGCACCCCAATTCCTGTTGTCTGTACAGGGTTTGGCTAGGGTCACCACACACTTATCAATGGTATTGGGCAGGCCTCTGGGTATTTCTTGTGTGTCTGTACAGCTCTTCTCCAGGTGGTCGCTGGTTGTGGCCAATGGTATGGCAGACCTCTGGCTGAAACCTGTGTGCCTGTACAGCCCCTTTTTGGGAGGGCTTTTGGCTTGGGCTGGTGTGCCCGAGCCTCTGGGGTCAGTGCGGAGACCGACTGGGATCTGCCTGCAGTCACGCTGATCTGGGCCACACAGCTGCTCTCTGGGCTCTGGCATGCACTTATTGATGGAATGTTGGGCCTCTGGCAGAAGCCCATGCACCCATTTGATAGCTTTAAAGAAAAATACCATAGTGCCACAGTCGGAAAGTGACAGATGGAGTATTTAGACATGAAACTATACAATTTTCTGGTGAAATAACTGATAGGATAAGTCCACAATGCATAGTATATCTAGATTTATAATAAAAATCCTGCAAACTATAGTTTATCATCTTAGTCAGAAAACCATCATTAAGTGCTACAGTAAAGACTGAGCAATCTTATGTAATTAATACTAGAAGACTAGGTTGTGCTATGGTAACAGATAGCCCAGAAGTTCACAAGTTTAAAAGAATAAAAGTTTCTTTCTTCTTCAAGGGAATTTAGCTACAGGTCTTCCCACTTCAGGGTAGCCTGTCCTCTAGGAAATGTTACAGCATTTTACCACCCTCTAAAAACCTACTTCCACAGTCCCCATACCAAAGGAAGAAGATGCTTACAGAATCTATTGATTTATAAGCAGCAGCAATTAAATTCTTCATCTAAAAGTCATTTTTGTCATTTCCCACAGTCCATGCTAAAACAAGTCAGAACCATGCTTTCCTTCAAGGGAGATGCAAATAATATAATCCTACTCAGGCAAGACAAAGAAGAACACTGGTTATTGGTCCTGTCCCAGTTTATCCAGTCTTCTTCTTATGTATCTGTGACATATGTGTCTATATCTATATGCATAGATATGTGATATTGAATGTGTCCATGTGGAGAAGAATGTCTCAATTATAAAAAATACACACTAACATATTAGGGTATTGGGTATCATTTCATTAACTTCTAAATGATCCAGGAAAAATTATTGATGCTACACTTTAATTTTACTATACTTCTGAGATTTGTTCAAAACTAAAGTTAATAATAGTAATAATAATAGAATAAAAACAATTTCTTATGTAATTGCTCTCCAGAAAATGTTGAATAATATTATGTAATCTAATATCAAAAATACACAAAAATAGTTATTAAATTATTCTTTCTGAAGTATCATTTGGAAACTAAATCACAAATGGTAGCCACTACAGATACTTACTATACTGGAGAAAGTAAGAGTAATTCTTTTTACATTAAAAAAAAAGCATTTGTATTTCTGTGTATTTTGTGTGTGTGTGTATCTTCTTCTGGTTAAATAAGATTGATAATTTACTTTTTCAACTTTTTTCTTTATATTATATAAACTGAACTGTAAGATTTGTCCCCAAAGGTACTTTAAAGTTATGTTGAGAAACTCTAAAAGAAAGTAGTCTTTTATTAATGAAGTCTGGCCTATATTTAATATAGGTTATGTTGAGTGTGAACAAATAATTAAAATTGATGTTAGATTTTTAGGCTGGTCAATTTTCTGAATGCCTGTGGAGATCTTCAACAAAATTCATTTTAGAAAGAAAAAATTATTTACAAAATGTTTTTCACTGAGCATAGTAACAGTTATTTTTCGTTATTTAGTTAATTATCCTTATAGAACAAAAATGACAAACTATTTACTTTTGCGAAGTTCAGAATGATCTGACCTAACTTCATCAAATACCAGTGTTCCTTTACATCTGCTTTAAATATGCAGATAATAGATGCAGATTGAAATAGGATTATGCTACATTTTCTCAAATAATTGGTAGTATTCAAAAATTATATTTTACAATACAAAACATGGAGGAAATATTCTTTCTATTTAACTCATTCAATTTTTACAGTTAATCCTAAAACACAGGAAACAGTAATATTTGCTAGAGGAATTCAAGGAACCTAGTATCAATAATCTGAATGCAGACATGCATATTTTATTTTCTAAGTAAATACTAGCACTTCTTCATCCTTCCACTATTGACTTTGAAAAGGAAATTGTGCATCAATCTGTCCCTTATGACCACCGCACAAGATTTATTTGGGCTCCACAGTGGGAAGTCTCTCTCTTTCCACCAGGAGAAAGGGAGAAGCAGGATTTGCTGTGCTGCAGCAGACTCTCCTGAGTATCAAGCTGATACTATTAGTCAGTTCTCCCAAAGCACAGCCTTTTCAACATGCTTTTCACCCACCAGTGGTCTGCCCTGACAAGGATTTGGGCTACAAGTGCAGACAAATTTAGAAACACCATATTCCCTCTTCATAGCATGGGCCTGGGCCCCTTCCTTGTTCTTGTTGCCAGTTACTTTCACATATGAACTCTACCCTTCAATGGACTACAACAATATTGCTAATTGTCAAAGTTATACCTGTCTGCATGCCTTTGCTTTCATTTACTTTTCTTCTGCTTAGATAAACTTCTCCTTCCTTCTCTATTTTCTACTCTGTTTTTCAAAATTCTACCCTTTCAAAACTCATCTCAATGCCTACTACTTCAGATATTTTTCAGTCACCAGAACATAATAAAATCTTATTCCTCTGAATCCTAGCTACATTAAATACCTCTCTTAACATAATTATTACATTTCATGTAGAATAACACTCATCTTTATGCTTGTCTTATCACCCTTCCTATTCTTTTCTCTGCATATAGGATCTTGAAAGTAGCAGGAGCTATTTCCAAACTCTGGTTTCCCTTGAAGTATCCTGCATGAATTTCACAAAAAATACACATGCATACAATTGTTTTGAAGAGGATTCTTTATTTATCTATCATATGAATTATAAGAATATGAATGCTAGAATGAAAAACACCATATCTTGGATTGAATTTATCCTAAGAAAGTTTTTATGAAGTTGTTGGGAGGGAAAAAGTCACTTTTTTATTTCTAAAAGATAAGTTTCACATACTTGGTATTCTTATGGAAACATTAAGGTTTATTTATATAGCAAAATTTCATTCAGGTCTCATAAATTCCTTGCTTGTGATGAAATGTTCGAAAATATAAATAGTGGTAACAACATGAAGCATATATTTTTATTTATAAGAAGATTTTTACAAATACACTTATTACTAATTTTGCATAGGTCACATTTTATAATTTCTCCAGTACTCTGAAAACATTCTCAAATGTGTGGAATTAGATCTTCCCATAAATAATAGATAATACTCAATATTTATTTATCAATTTTTCTACCAAGCTGTTATTCCCCAAACAGCATGATGATGCTTCAGTCACTGATTACTCCGAACCAGACTTCCAAAATTGCCATATTGTTGTTCTAATTAAGACCGCATTGGGGCTTATCTGTGCAAGGGTCCCGACATCAGACACAAACTGCTGATGTAGATTTAATATGGACTGGAGCAAGAAAATAAATAGCCTTCATGTCTATAAACTTAACAGCTATCTTGTAGTTCCTAGACACATTATTCTGATGTTGTAAAAGGTTTTTTTTTAATCATTTTTCCAAAGCCAATCAGTCAATTCCAATGTCAAAAACAATTCAGAGCCTTAAAATAACAGTTTAAAAACCACACTTATATTGACGCTGAAAATGTATAAGTAAAGGAATATTTTATAGGTGAGTAATTTTAGGATTAGATATAAAGAAATTTATAAACAATTGTAGAAGTATATGTATAAAACTTATAATTAGTATGTGTTTATCTGCAAGTTAAGATCGAATAAAGCCAGTGCCTCAGGGAATGTGCAATAGGAATGCTCATTTTCTTCTCCCCAATTCAATTAGTATATTTTAAGATTCTATTCTATTCAAATCCTTAACTTCTTTTCAGGAGTTACCAGGGTCGCTGAACTGAATGATGGAAGATAGGATATGAGCTGTGACAGATATTTTCACCTTCCTCAAAGGAGGGAACATTAAAGAAGTCCTGTTTAATGCAGGTTATTCAGATGTTAAGACTACATTCAGTACTACATAAAGGATTCTAAATTGCTATTAAGTTCTTACATAAACTGCTTAATGACTTATTTACTGAATAGAGAGACATCCTTAAACATAAGGGAAATAATATCTGAAGATCATTTCAGGGTGTGGCCCTGGAATCATATTATCAATAATGTAAGCAACAAATTCCTCCCAGTTCTACCTATACCAATATAATTTTTTTTTTCATAATTGGCATCAGAAATACCACAGTGGTAAAAACTGAGCTTTCCAAATTCTTCATTGTTCCAGTGGCTGTCACACCAGTTTGAGCTTAGTCAGTTAATGTTTTAAATACAACAGCTGTGAATACAAAATGAGGCCCCACCTATGAAGCATGTATAGCAGGGCTAGCATATGAAAAGCATTTCACACCATATTCTATTGATTAAAGGATGTATATGTCTTACCCTTATGTCTCTGGATTTATTGCAATTTACACTTAGGCATTTTGAAACTACCATGGTCGTGGAACACTTGTGACAGTTGTCATTGCCTAAATTTGTGAACACTGTTATTCTGGTGGAATTGGAAGTCCCATATTCTTTCTGCCAAAAACAGACAAGCAAACACAGCCATGGACTATCTGAGGAAGGGAGATAAATCTTAATTGTTTGCTTAAGACTTACATCAACAGATGGAACCAAACCTAGAGAAGAAAGTCAGTATCCTGAAAGAAAATTCTGGAGACAACGAGAGAACTCTATAAGAAATACAATATAGGCAACAACTTTGATAACACAGATGATGATACTGTATAGGAAAACAGCCTTCCATGAGTGTGAGTTTAAAAAGGACTCAAAAGGTTTGAACTCTGTGAGTTATTTGAATACCTCTCCTTTTAATATATTCAAGAGGGTGATGTAAATAAACTATGCAATTGTTACACAAAATTATTTTAATAGCATAGATGAAAAATTAGAGTTGAGCAGAAGTCATTGCATCATAGTTTAATTTGCATCCATTTGTTTTTATTTGGGACACATACAATGAATGTGCATTGCACAACCACTGAAGTATCAGATTTAAGGAATATTATCCTGAGAGGATGGCTTTTCTATTAATGCTCTGGAAGATCATAAAGTGTCATTCAATCTTAACATGCCTATTCCTAGTCACCCATGAACCTAGCACACTAAAATAAGCATTGTTTTAAAACGTGGAACTAAGACTCTTAATTTGGGGCATAACATTTGAAAACTCACTCAGTCATCTTCATGCACAGAAGCTCAACATTACTGTTTCTTCCTGTTGGTAATCATATGGACTTTATTGTACCTCAAGTTCAACTTCTCTGGAGAATAATACCCTATCCCTTTAAGGTCCTCCATAGTCCTCAGAATCAAGTATCATGTGCATCACATGTTTTTGTTTTTAAACTAAGAACTCTTAATACACTTTATTGGCAAAAAAAAATTCTCCAGAGACACTTTCAATATGCACTTTAACCTTAAACAATTAAGAATTTAATAAACAGTTTAGTTACTTTTAGTATATATATGTTTTTTATTTTTAACACAAAGTCAAACTTTAAAACTTATACACAGAAAGCAACATATTCATAATTAGCTTTAGTATTTCTTCATACTAACACACTGAAGATGTTTACATTTACTAATGAGGAATGCCAACTAGATCATGCTAAACTGCGGTAAGATTGATCAGTAATGTTTTTTCTAGTAGTGCGCCAGTAAAATGCTATGTGCTAAAAAGTGGAAGGTATCTTAGTTGTTAGCCATGTTATTTCCAAGGAACAGAGAATGGTAAGGTTCTTGTTGGTTCTATGTTTAATATGCTATCATTGTCCATTTTTATAGGTGGAATTCACTGTCCAAACAGCAGTGCTTTGCAAGAGACACGCAGCTGCAATGACCATCCTTGTACTGTATACCACTGGCAAACTGGTCCCTGGGGACAGTGCATTGAGGACACCTCAGTGTCATCCTTCAACACAACTACAGCTAGGAATGGGGAGGCCTCATGTTCTGTTGGCATGCAGACGAGAAAAGTCATCTGTGTGCGAGTCAACGTGGGCCAAGTAGGACCCAAAAAGTAAGAACTTTGCAATGATAACAGTAAATCCTGTGTTCAGCCATGCAGAGGATTGGCTCAGGATTCATTTGCTTCATGAAACAGAGCGTTTTGATGCTTGTCATACCTATCCTCAAGAGTAAGATTTGTTTGTTTTGAATGTCAGCTGCTGATAAAGCTGTAACAGCTTCAGAGTCTTTTACTTGGTGTCCATAAATTGTACATAAATCTTTCTATCTGGTACCTACTTTCTGTTTTATAGTAGCATTTCCTGCTTTTATTAAGCTAGTGAAGCAATGAAAGAAGTACTTGCTCTAGGCCTGGCTGATCAATAATGACAATATACAGAGTCCTAGCAATGTAGGTCATCCATGACCTCCTATATACCTGTAGGCTATGGAGGCTGCCAATCCACTTTAATTGGGTAGTAGCCTTGTATGATATGCCTTTCATTTCCCCGAGAAGATACTTTATCAAAAACACTGAGGCCAAACTTATTATATCTTTCAGTGGTTAAATGAGTAAGCCTTTTACTTCCAAGAGACAGCCTTGGGATAAGATGACTGTCATGATAAGTAGAAAAACTATCAGTTTCTCATAGTGGTTACAGATACTGTAATAGCACGGCAAATGATTTGCTAGAGGGAAGAACAAAGAACCAGAGAGTTGGTATATTATATGTGCTTTGTAATAAAAACAAACAAAGACAAACAATGCACAACTGGAATAATCAATTTTGAGAGAAAATTAATAAATGAAATCTGAAAGCTATCCTTTTGAGGGTGAAAACCTATTTTGTTTTGTTTTTGAAATTTAAAGAGCATAAATTCTGAAACAGTCAAATCATTTTAGTCATATGGATCATGAGAAGTAAAACCAATCAACCTTCCATAGGTATAAATGTCTCCTCATATTTTCCCAATAACTAATCAAGTGGTCAATTATTGTATGTGTTCTTAAGCGTGCTGAATAATTAATTCTGGCCTCAATTTTCTGTCTCTTGAAAACAATGAGAAAAATTACCAATTTAATCACTCAATAAATGTTAGATCATTATTTTTCATGAGAATTTAAGATACTTCTTAGTATTCCTAGAATATGGAAACAATTAATCTAATTAAGTGAAAAGTCCAGAGGAGATAAATAAGAATCCCATTCATTGTGAGTTGATTTTATCTGGACAGAACTCCAGACATTAAACATAGCCCCATACTTTGTTTATATCATTTGAAACTTGAAAACATTAGAAAGTATATACCAAAATACTTTAATAAATTGAGAACACATCCCACATGTTCAATAGGTAGCCACAAACCAACACTTTAATAGAAATTATGCTTAAGTTGTGATGAATCTGACTCAGGAGATTATTGTATAGTAAATTAAAATTCAATGAGAGCAACAACAGGAGTGGAAGTTGCAAGTTTGTATTCACTTCAGAATTGCAGAACCAACTACTTGTGGTGTAGGATGAAGGTTATTATACTGTTCTACAAGTGAACTCATTCTGTCCCTGTTCTACAGTTAATTACCTTTCAAAAGTTGCCATTGAACATTTTTGCTGGCTGATGGGGGTACATGAATACAAGCCTGTGTGTGAAAGACACTGTTGGGTTAACATCACTAAATCATTCAATAGAAGAGTGTCCTGAATCCCATGTCAGAACACCACAATAATTCATTTAAAACTACCTTTGTCTTTGCAGCCTATATTCAGTGACCTGGGTACATCTATGGATTAGTGAGATTTGCCCCTAAAATTTTGGAAAATTAAGCAAGTATTCCGAGTTCAGAAGAAAATGTCATTGCCCTTTTCTCTAAATGCTAGGTTAAATTCAATGAACACTTTCCAATACTGGTCATTTGAAACAAAAACGCAAATAGAAACCTTGTTTTAAACTCCTCTTAATAAAATATATTACCATGCAATGGTAAAATCAATGTTATTGATCTTATCTATCCTCCCAAGTAACAAACTTCAACTCCTATCACATCTGGTTAATTTGACTTTGAATAAGATTTGCGGGGGAAAAATCAATTCCTTGATTTAAACCACAAACACTAAATACAAACAGTATAAGGGAAGAAAGGAACATGTTGACTGAACCAATTGCCTCACCAAAAGAAGTCTGAATTTATTTTATTGAATGTAGTCTAGGCTGTATAATTTATCTTTATGTGTTCATTTAATGACTTTGTTGTTAGTAATTTTGTTCTCCACAGTTAGCCAAGTATCTTGCTGTGGCTATTTCTAAACTAAAACAGAATATTTGAGGGTTGTTAATGATAACACTGTAAATTCTATTGATTTATTCAAGGTTAATATTTGGAAAGCACACGACTGGGTAATGCCCTCCCATCATTATTGTCATAAAATTGCCTTATTGAAAAGGAGTACTTTCAATAATAATTACTGACCAATAATTTTTTAGTCTCAAAAGAACTGGATTATATGTGAGATTTTACTGCAGAATGATCTCTGGTTTAAAAAATCAACATAAATTATAATTCTAGTGATTTACAATCTAAATTGTAACAACTTGTTAGTTTTTTTGATTCACATGCTAATTTCTTTGTTGCTCACAACTTTAAATAGTCACAGCAATCAGGAAAACCCAACCATATCTTCAACATAAACCAAGGAGATTATTTTGTATTAAAATGTGAAATCCTATGTATTTTAAAATCCACTACCAAATCAGTCCAAGTGTTTTAAAGAAAAGCGAACACGTAGCTATACAATTAAATAAAGCTTCATATTTGTATATGAGAAAGGGCATATAGATAAATAATTACATATAAAATATATCAAAATGATGTAAAGGTATTCTGAGAAATAGATAAATGATATTGATTTCTTTCACTCATAGATCAGTTCTGTAAACCTAATTAACTTACTTGATAAAAGGTGATTTATTTTGGTCTACAAAAAAATGTGGCTTCTCCAATGTGGCATACAGTATTTTTCAATCCTGTTACTTATTAATAAATTGTTATTATTGATCAACTATTTTTATTTTATTTATAGGTACCCACTCCTTTTTGCTTCAAAAATGATACTATAGGTACAAAAACATTTTAAATACCATAATTAAAACTAGAGAAAAATGGAAGGAAAACATATTCTAAACAATACCAGAAAAAAACCAAAATTATTTATTGTAATGATTTACACATTTTTACTAAATTATGATTTATTTTGAAGTACACAACTGCTGATACATTATTGTTTTTTGAACATGTACCGTGTAAAGAATATACTCCACTACACATTTATTTTATGCTAAACATATTTTTTAAAAGAGAGTATAAAATAACCTGTAGACTTACAATAAGCAAAAGGCCTGTTTAGTTATACAAAGATCTAGAATTGGGTCCTTAAATTGGTAATTTGAATCCCACAAAATTTCTTATAAAGCATAGTACACTATATGCTGGTACAGAGATTATTAAAGGATGAAAAATTATAGCTGTTATATTTTGTTCTAGATAACACAATTGCTATTATTAAATCTCCACATTGTAGCTTAAGATGTCTATTGAGATACAGTTTGAAAGAACAGATTTGTGTGAATACTAGTTGACAAAAGCAGAAAGTCTCTTGGAAGGTAAATAATGCAGTTTGGTGACAGATTTACAATTTTAGCAATGGAAATTCTAAAGTTATCTGGTTTTCTGGCTTTATTGTAGAGGCCAAATAGTTTCCTTTTACTGTTTCTAGGTGTCCTGAAAGCCTTCGGCCTGAAACTGTGAGGCCTTGTCTACTTCCTTGTAGGAAGGACTGCATTGTGACTCCCTATAGCGACTGGACACCATGCCCCTCTTCATGTAAAGAAGGTATGGTTTGAAGAGTTCTGAAAGCTCTTCACCCAGAATTTTCACACATTAGGACTTCCAGATTCTTCTGCCTGAGCAATTGTGAATCCACAAAGAACTATGTAATCCTGGGTTGGCAAAAGTACCATAAAATTTTAGTTTCCCTGAAGAAATAATATTTTTTAGAGTAACAGAAAGATAAGTTTTATGCCTGAAACTGACTTGAAGTCATATTATATCAATCAAAGTGAAAGGATAGTAGATCTTATTGTGTGAATAATTTTACATTAATTCTTAAAAATATATATTAGAAGGACCGGGAGTTTAGCTCAGTGGTTTCAATGCCTGCTACACAAGTTCAAGGACCCGAGTTCAATCCCCAGTACCAAAAAAAAAAAAAAAAAAAAAAAAATATATATATATATATATATATATATATATATATATATATTAGTCTTCCATGTTATAAAAACAATACACAGTGATGTTATCAGTACACATGGCTCGCAACCTACTTACTGGCAGAAATAGCATGGGACTAGATTTGCTACAGATTCTATTATGCAGTCCCAAAATGAGAATAAAGGAAAGAGAAGAATGGCCAGATTGTTTCTCTGCCAACACAATGTGCCATGAGACATCTATGAGATGAATACTTGTTCCCATTTTGGTTTAGTTTTCTGTTTATGAAAACATAAAAGAAGCCATGAAAGAAGCCTGGATAATTCTTTCCTTACCCTCCAAAACAGGATCTTTTCTCATTGCTTAAGAGAAAGGTATCAACATCTTCCAGGTGGCTTACGCAATAATTGAGCATCTTTTTTCTCAGTACCACAAATGACAGTCTATTTCTTATTTTACTCCCCCAACAAACAGATATAATATTTCTTTGATTCCCTTTATATTTTTATTTATGCTTCTTGACTCTCATTATAGAGATTGAATTAAGAACCAACTTCTAGTTTAAAAACCAACAATTTTAACTTGCAAAAGTGTATTTACTTTAAAGATGATATAAATTTAATAAAGAGTTATTTTTATAGTATAATTAACATTTTATATAGTTGAAATATGTTTCTTTTTAGGTTTTTTCTATTGAGTGCCCTTGAAGTATCAAATAAAATTAAGTTACAAACTGTGCATGGATAGTCAATTTTTGTTTTTAAAGCCTTTTAAGGATCTCCATAGCTGTTAAGAAAAAAAAAGGAATTACAACCATTAGCTTTTTTAAAATGTTAATGGCATAAAATTACTAATAGAAAATGTCATTGTGTAGCATTTTTCTCATATTTTTTCTTTTATTCCTTTATTTTCTTGAAGAGCTAAATAATATAATATCACTCAGTTCCCAATCAACAAAAGTATTATACCTTTAGTTATTATTTTTGTAGTAATTGTTGGCTACTCATCATTCTATTAAAATGTTATTCATAATACGGAATATATATACTTGCAAATTTTTTCTTTAAGTTTTATGTTTGATATTTCAAAGACTTCTAGTAAGATGAGAATTGAAGTAAATGACCAAAAAGTTAAGAAGATTAAACAGAAAGATGTTTGAAGATAAGACTACATAGTTACTGAAGATAGAAACAGCAAGGGATGAGCAGAGGACTGATGCAAGAGACAACAGAAAATAAAATCATTGAGTAGGAGAAGATATACTTCAGGGTCCAGTGCCTTGAATACAATAATCATGTAGTTATCAAAGACAACCAAAATAATGGAAAGGATGAGGAGAAAGTACCACAGTGACAGAGGTTCTAAGGTCACTAATGAGATGTCTTAAGGGGACTGCTACAAGGTAGATAGCTGATGGTAAAGTTAATTTCAGGAACTTAAAGGAATTGGAGATTCTTAAAGGTAGAAGGAGAAAAAAATGAATGAGCAATACTAGATGGAGCCAGCTTCCACTGGCAAAAGAAATGAAGGAAATTCCCCATTAAAAGATTGAAGAGGATAGATCATGTGTTCTATATGGGTGCAATGATAGAAGAGCTAGAGGATGGAGAGGAATGAGAAATTGCACTAGGGTTTGCAGGTGCGTAGTGTTATGTGACTGGGGGATGGAAAAAGAACCGGAGACTGGGGAAGTTTCATTTAGTATGCTAGGTTTAGTTGGACCGGTCTCTTGGGAGAAAGTAGGTACTGCTGTAAGAAAAAGTGCATGGTGCCGCTAGGAGACTATTTTTCCCTGGGGTAGTGGTGGCCAAGGAGTGCAAGAACGCCAGATCAGGAATGCACTCTTGTACAAGCAAGAAGCACTCAGAGAGGTAGGGCTGTTTGGCTGAGCAAAGGTCATGTTGCCAGGAAAAGAAGATCAGAACTTTCCACTTTATTTGGCAACTGTATGTTGAGTCTCCTAGAACAAAACGCTTTCAGAAACCCCGTGTCACTTCCCCATCACTGGCACAAAATACTCAATACCCACAACTTAACAGAAGAGGGATTTATTTTGTTCACAATTTCAGTGGGTTCAGTGCATATTTGGCAGAAACTTCATGGTGGAAGGGCCTGGTGGAGGAAAACTGCTTGTGTGATGATGTATAGGAAGCAGAAAAAGAAAGGAGGAACCATGCACACGAATACACCTTTCCAGGTAACTCCCCCAGTTGCCCACCTCCAGCCATGGCCCACCTCCAAATAGCACATTCAGCTACTGAACTCATTGGTGAGTATAACGCCCCCACGATCCCATCATTTTCCCAAAGCCCCACCTAGGAATACATGAGACTTTGGGGAGATATTTTAGATCTAAACAACAACAAAGCCTAAATGGAGTCACTTAGATTTAAAATGAATAACTGGTATTGTGTATTTGAAAAAATAAAAAAGATGGGGGCAGGAGTGATGGAAGAGGTCATTGTTGGGTAACAGTCGCAAGATGCTTTGTACCTGAAGAAGCATTTTCTGTTTTGTTGGTTTGAAGGCTGTAATTGACCAGGAGGAGACAATGTGTCATAGAAAGCTAGTCTTTTGTTATGGTGAAGAAAATAAAGCAATGGCAGGAGGTTACTTTTCCCATTATATGCCAAGAAATGGGAGTAATCCAAGTGTCACTGAAATTACACTGACTTTCACACACAATTTAAAGTGCTAAGCAAAGTTCATTGTTCTAGGAGAGATGATAGCAATTGAAAATTAATTTAGGGATGAGGAGGTTCTTTATACTTCTGTAGGTTAAGTCTAAATTTTATAAGAGCTTTGAGTTTATTAAAGTATGGAACTATCCTCCCCTATAAAATCACTTTAAAGAGATAAAATTACACTTTAGTGTTGCAGGAAATGAAATAGAATAGCTTATGATGCCAGGAAGTTATTTGAAATTTTATTCAGCCATCTTCCAAGATATACCTTGAAAAATCAATGCTGATAAAAATCAGTATTGAGTAGAATGTCATTTGATCCTCAAGTGAGTATACTTGTTAACTTTTAAAATTTTTTTCATAAATTTTAACAAGACACAAAAATAGAAACTATCTGTTCACAGAAGTTATTTATAACTCTAATCTTGAAAAAAATCAATGCTTTTGATCAAATAACATTTGATCGCTCAAATTCTACTTGTGCCTTTCTAAATTTTTTTCTACATTTATTGCCTTAAAAGACAGAATATTGTAAAGGCAATGTTCTACCTTCATGTGATTAATCAATCATATACATAAATTACCCTCAATGATCCAAAAGCTAACCTTCCATTTGTCTTCTGTGTGAAATATTTTCCTTTCAATATTCTATCACTGTGCTGCTCAACCCTGCCATTTAATCCACTTTCAGCTTGAGAAATCAGTTTTACCTGCCCTTTAAATCCTTCCATCAGGTAATTTCTCCAGTGAAATTTACCTTGAATGTCTTAAAATATCTGAAAATGCTAGAACTGTGTTACAGATAACATATCCTCTGAATCTGAGTACCCTATATCACACAATTATTTTCTGGATATGTAGTCCCTTTTTTTAATTCCCATTTTTGATTGGTATTTTCAATTATAAACACAACAATGGGTGCCTTTATTTTTCACAGCCCCATTATTTCCAGTGGGATAAAAAAGACAATTTTCTTAACCCTCAGTGCACAGATACAGTACCCAGATGTTTATTACTTTAAGGGACTATATAAGAACAAAAGAAGATACTAATAATCCAATTGAGGAGATGTGAAATAAATGTATCTGTTAACTCAGCAAATACAAATACTTATTAAGCACATCTATCTATAACTACTACGCTAAGTGCTAAAACACAAAGTTGAACAGAAACTCTATATGTATGTTAACCACATATAATAAGTTGAGCATAGACACACACAAAAATTGTGAGAAGAAGCAGCTTCCATTTTTCTTTTAAATGTGTACTACAGATCTCCCATTGTCTCATCTCTGATCTGAAAGCTCTCTAACCTAACTGAATTCTATGGTACTGTAACTCTGAACACACAAGCAATTTAACTGTAATCTAAGAAGAAACGGACCCCCCAGAGAGTAGAGACATGGATGTCATGACACTTCCCATATAACAACAACATTAAACTTCCTCTCTGGGTCCTGCAGCTTTGAAGTATTCTCCTTTAATCAGGTCACAATCTCTATCCTGCAAGCTGTACAAAGTTGAGGAGCTTGAACTTTTTTATAAAACTATGTGCATTGCCATTGTGGAATGAATTAAGAAAGTACAAAGAGTAGTCATAGTCTTACATCTTGTGGATGAAAAATCACTAAAGGAATGTTTCAGAGTTGTACTTTTGTGACATTTTTGCTTTCAAAAATATGAAACAAAATAGAATTGAAACACTAAAATTTAGTTGCTTCTTCCCAAATGGACAGTCCTGGCTATGCACCAAGTGACATGTGCATATGTAGTTAATGAGTAGACACCTTAGTCTCTAAGGTACTACTGATACTCAACACGTTATCCCCTTCAGTTCCTGATCCCTTAGTATCAATTCTGTGTCTGATTTGTATCTGCAAGTTGAGGAGGTCTGGAGTCTGATTGCCTGTAAGAATTTTGACCAGTTGGGAAAGATGCTCATGTGTTTGTGCTCTTTTCCCTGTTGGGAAATAAAGATCTTCTTCCTTACCCCAATGTTAAGCTAATGATGAGAATGCTCATTTAGTTTATATTGTCTTCAAGAAAAGGACAAGTCATAAACATAAGACAAAAGAATAGAAATTGTAAAAGAAGGGTGGAGGAAGTAGCAAATGAGGGAATGATGAAGAGAACAGGAAAGGAAAGCTTATAATAGAGAATCAAAATTAAATTCCTGCATTTGAGAAGAAAATTAGCTCTGAGATTCTGATGACCAAATCAAAAAATAGAACCATAATGGATTCTTAAGAGATTATCAAGGGAAACAAAATTTCTCCTACCCCTGAATCATTACAGAAATTTATCACCTGGGCCTTAAAGCAGGAGAGTCATTTGGATAATATAATAGATGGAAACTCCATTAGCAATCTATTAAAATTCTGATCAATTTCTTAGATCTTCCCTGGATAAATCATATTAAATATGTGCAAGTTGGAGCTGGCATCAAACTAATATTATTACAACATAAAGTCCATGACTGTATTTTCAAGTAATTTAATTCTCTATTGCCATTACTTTCAGCCCCCAATTCCCTACTCCATTACCTATAGTGCTCTAATTATTCATTAAAATGCTTTATGTAATCATTAATAGTATAGGTTTTACTCCCCCTACACTGGGAATAAGGCTTAAAAAATGACATGTGAACCTAGAATCTTAAATTGGCTCTTCATCACAATTACCTGGCAGGCTAAAGCATGATACTCAAATCCAGCTCTCAAACTTTCTGATTTATAGCTCTGGGTATAGGCCTAGAAATCTGTTGTTGTTTTTAAAGATGTTCTCCTTTGTAGTCAGACATTTAGGAGTCACTAATCTGATCCACTTCCTGCCTAATACAGGAATTCTCTGTAAACATGGTTCAAATCAGTTGCCCAGACCACGTGGAGGGATGTTATGACATCATGAGAAAGGATGTTCCATTATACAATAGTTTTAATTGTCAAATTATATTTTTCCACAATCACAGTAACTTTAAAAATATTTCATTTCATTTCTGATTAAATTTAATTGTTATGGACTGCTAATTCTTTAAAGATTCTTTGATTCTATGTACCAAACAGTAAATGATTTTGCAAAAGAATATAAATGCATCAGGAGTTACACTGTCAACATAATTCTTTAAAAAGTTCTTTTATAAATGAAACCATACTACGTGGCCATTTAGCCTTAAGTGGCAAATTTATACATCTCTTTCTAATCTAAAAAATGTTGAACATCCTTATATCAATAATACTGTCAAGTTGATGTCTTTACCGAAAATAAATCTTAACTTTTTTCTATCTTTAAACATAATTTGGAGTTCTTTCCTCACAGTAATTATTGCTACTTTCAACTGCTTCTCTAAAAATAAACCTTCCTCTAGGAAACCACTTTCATTTTGCTACTTACAGCTCTGATGTTTACAGTGTGACCTGAATTGAAGGTCTTAGACTGTTTAACATGAATAATAAGTGACTGGAATAATTTACAAGTTATGCGTTTCAAATTAAGTGAATAACAAAGAAATAAAATTTCACATTATAACGTTGAATATATCCTCCTAAGGAAGATTCATTACGTGTGAATGAGTCCCATGTGGTAAACAGGGCTATGTGAAATGGCATGAAAATAAACTTAGGTAGAGGAATATAATTTAATTAGATCTGTCATATTTCTCAAGGGGAAAGAAATATACAAAAGAGCAATTACTTTGTAACTGCATATTAAGAAGAAGAGTTGGCTATGGAACTATTTTCTCTATTTTTTACATTTTAAAATATAAATTGATTGGGTTTTCAACATAATGGTCTTTGGGAGAATTTAGTGACAATCAGACTAGATGAGCCCTCTCATTCAGTGATGTCAGAGACTGTGTCACTGGAAGCAGTGTTATTTCTTCAGTTCATTAGTATTTGCAGGCTTTTTCATAGTCCAAAGTACAGAGGTTAAAAAGCTGCCTCATTCCAGGGTACTCCAGAGTCAGGAAGCAGTCTCGACATCGGGTCATCATTCAGGTACCAGCCAATGGAGGCCGAGACTGCATGGATCCTCTCTATGAAGAGAAGGCTTGCGAGACCCCTCAAGTGTGCCAAAGCTACAGGTAACAGAAAAACCAATGCAAGCAACCAAAGCCCTTGCAAAGACCCAGTCCATCTGCTGTCAGACCATGAGCAACGGGGGCCAATACTGTTCCTTCCTTAGGCACATTGGAGTTGGAGATATTTATGGCTGTAGCTGCCATCTCTCGCCTCTACTTAGGAGAGCATGAAAGCATCTCCAAGGACACAAATACATGTATAAAGTTCCCAGCTGCCTTATTAGCTCTGATAATTTAGGGAAATGCCTTATGTTGTCATAAGCTATAAGATGCAGAAAAGTAGTTAATAATTATGAAACACATGTGCTTTAACAATCAATTTCTTTTTTCACTCGGGAGAATAGCCTAAGCATTTCTCATTTGGCTCTGAAAAGTACCTGTTTCTCATACATACTAGCCTTCTGGCCCAGAAAATGACATTGTTATCTATTCTTGTTTATTTTTGATCACCCAAAGAAAACTGTAGTTATTGAAGCTGTGTATCATCTTGATAATTTGGCCTCCTCACCATTAAGATTATTTCTAATTGAAACTTTCATAGTATATGCAGTAATTGCAACCCTGACAACAAATCAAATAAGTATGGCATCAATTAATAGAACATGTAATCACAACATAATCATTTAAGTAGAAATATCAGAGCTTTCATCTTAATAAAAGTCTTTCTTTCTAAGATAACAAACAGTATAATTACATGTTGGAACCATAAACATTGTCATATTAGCACAAATTTATTTATTTTTGGAATTTGCTTTTGTAATTGTAATTTCAGTTGCTGAGTTACTCCTACAGTGCCAATCAAAAGATCACTACACAAAAGACCTATGCCTCCAATACAGTTTCATAACTTGAAAACAAATAAATATAGTTTACTTAAATGGAGTGCAACACTTTCAGTGCTATCTGATGCATCTCTTGGCAGTCCGAATCATGGAAAAGTCTGCGTCTCCTGTAGCTCTCTGTAGAATCTATCTCTATAGATGTATCCTTGACTTCAAAGCCCATATGAAGTACTTTTGTATTTAATTCTGCTTTTTAGAATGCTCTAGTGAATATCTAAATTAAATATAAATAGGACTAAGCATTGTTAGATAATCTCCTGTTTGCTGTGGCAAGTCATGTTTTGGTGCTGCTGTGTCTCTGTGATTTGCCTTGCATTTTTCTTTCCTCCCTCCTATAGATGGAAGACTCACAAGTGGCGAAGGTGCCAGTTGGTCCCTTGGAGTGTACAGCAGGACATCCCTGGAGCACAGGAAGGCTGTGGGCCTGGACGACAGGCAAGAGGTGAGAAGCCTGTTTCACAGATAATTGGCTTTTCATTTCTCCAACTTCTTGACATTCACCACTCTCTTGATGCATTCGTCCCTTTAACAATATACTTAGTAAACAGAAGAGAATGGATAGGAATCTGCTATGACCACAGCAAAACACCACAAGACAGGATCTTTTTAAATTTTGTGTTTTAGCCTTAGCCCATTACTGGTAAATTGTTTTCTAAGTTATGACTCAAAAAAATAAAAATAGACCAAGATTTTATTTATAGCATGAGTGGTACACTGAAACTTCCTTTTGCTGTTGTTATTATTGGTTTTTAGAGCAAGATATTTTTTAACACTTTAGTTGCTACCTACAGTCAATAAAATCCATAAACACTTGCCCATATGCCTTCCACATGTGCATACATACAATAAAGTATAATTGGATAAAACTCCCCCAGAGTTCTCAGCAATGTCATTACTAACATTGCCATGGCTGTCCATTGACCCTAATAGTATCTATTACTGATTTTTAACTGGTGTATTTATTTACTCAAAAACTGCAAACTGAGAAATGCATTTTGTTTATAGTACTATGTTGTGTGGACATCTGCAAAATATCTGATTAAATGTAAACAGAAAACTGTATTTTGGTTTTTTGGTCTTCTATTTTTATAATATTCATTTTACAAATCTATATTTGAAATATAAAATGTAGTTCATAAATAATATCAACTACCTAGTGATCATTAATATTTTATTTCCTTTGTACAATTTTAATTATGTATCTTCCAATATCAACTTTGGGTAAAAAATAATTCTATCTAGACACTTAGATATATAAAAAGTAAGTCGTTCTCTCCACTTCAAACAAATCTTTGAGAAACTGAGGGATACATGATCTTTTCTTGTCAAGCACTGCTACCTCTTCCTTGAAACAAGTGTACATTTGTGTACAATTTTGGTTTTGTATAGAGTTTATAATGAAAGGGGCATGGGTTTGAGAATCAATAAACAAGTTTTAGTTTCAGTTCTCTTACTAACACAACGTAAGTTTTGTTCAGTCCTACAACTTTTGGGGTCTCAGTTCATTTAAATTGGAAAGGGGAGAAGAAAGGTTTGGACAAGTGTAAATAAGGATTAAAATGATTAAAACAAATAATTGTTAGTTTGAAATAGGAAAAGGTCCAAAGGTGTAGGGGTGGTGGGAGGGGAAGGTGAAAGGAAAGAAGGGAAAGAAAAAGTTATGAGAAAAGAAAAAAAATGGAAACGAAATCTGTGTAAAGAGGGAAGGGTGCACAGGTAATAGGGAAAAAATAAGAACCAAGATACATCATGTACAGGTACATGCACCCAATGATAAATGTAAACATATTGTATACCTAAAATGTACCAATAAAAGAATTTTTAAAAATTTGTCTTCTCAAGTCACTCCAATTCTCACTTTATGATCTATGCACAAACAATATCCAGAGATCAAAGGGTAAATTTAAAATAGGTAAAAAGATATTAAAGGTATTTTTTATAAAATTCTACTGAGTGAAATAAGAGATATGATAGAAGCAGCACAAGTGTAAAAGAGCTTCAGGTATAAAGTCTGTTCCAAACTCCACAACCTTGGATAATTTGTTTCCTGGCTTTGAGGCTAGAAACAAAAAAGGGTTACAGCACTGGGTACACATTGTCTTCATTAAATGGCAATTCTTTCCCCCTTCCTATTAATTCATTATCCCAGTGAAAGTGTACTATAGGTCATAGTAAGCATAAAAAAAGAATATTAACGTGAGCCTTTTGTTTTATTTGACACTGTCTTTACAGAAACTGTTCTTCTGTGATTATTGTTGACTTTTTCATTTCAAAACCTGGAAACCTAAATTCATTCCTCCATGTGGATGACTGCTTGGTAGGATCTAATATTCTTACCCACTCCCTCTTTGAAAAAGGGTCTTTGGCTTCCTCGGTGCTGCTTTCTCCTGCCTTTTTGGTTGTTCCTTTTTTACTGGTGGCTCTTCCTCCATCCTTAAATAATATTTTCTAATCTTTGTATACTTATCAGACTGCTTACTCTTTCTCAAGCAATCATATCCATTCTCAGGCTGTCAGGAAGAGAAAGGTGCATTTTAAAAAGTGATTTCTGCAAAAATGTACTCCAAAGACCCCCTTTCATTCCCATACATAGACAATTTTTTCTTTGTTGTTTCAGAGGATATTTCTTTTTCTTAGAATCTATACTTCTAGAGAACATAAAATAGAGAAAGAGATATATTGCTAGTGAAAAATAGGCAAAAGTTTCTTGCTTTTATGTTCATGGTTGTTTTCAGAAGTCTGCATGAATGCATGAATGACCTGCCAAAATCCACCTGTTTTGATCTTTGTCTTTATGTGGCCAGAGACCAAAAGCAAATGCTGTGCTGTTTTTTAATGATTAAAATAGTTGGGTAGTGACCATTAAATAAGTCAGGAAAAGACTATAGATTAGATACCTCTGTCTTAGCTAGTACATCAGACTTTCTAATTCCAGCTAATTGCTCAAATGTGATTGTATAGAAGCCTGTGTAGAAACCCTAAGTATTATGAAAGGATGAAAATATTCATATCAGAGGGCCTGCACTTACTAGGAAATGGAGTGATTAACAGCCCAACAAGTAGAAGGTGAAGACCAAAATTGATCAATTGCAAAACCATCATTTGAAACTAAAGAATTTAAGAAAGACCTGAAAGATGGGCTTGAACTTGGTTTGTACCATTTTATCAGAATAGAAAAACAGAATATAAGATAGGATCAATTCTATAAACTGGGCATTTGAGGTTAGAAAAGCAATAAATATCCTCACAGAAGAGTAGAGAGATTGAGGCTCCACAGATGTGAGCTGGAGCCTGGGATGATTATTGTGGAGAGGAGCTGTACCTGTCAAGATCAGTATTTTAGTCTTTATCCCATAAGTGGTAGGAGCAAGAACCTGACAAAAGCAGGATCTTATCTGTCAGCATGGGGAGAATAAATTAGAAAGATAAGAATCATGGGCCTGTCTGCCAGCTAGGATGCTGTTGGAGTAACAGAGTAACAGAAGATCAGACTGAAGCCACAGTAGTGGAAATGGGCAAAAATAAATGTATTTTGGACTTGTTATAGTAGAAAGTATTTCTAGGGCTTGATGGCAAACAGTAGAAGGAATGATAGAAATGAGTCAAAGGTGAATGTATGACTCTTTTTTTTGTATGTAAATACAATACCCCATTTATTATTTTTTAATAACAAAACATTCATTGGTAAATTTTAGGCACACAATGATAACACTCATCATAGGGAATTTGCAGGAGGATTGCTATGAGTTTGAGGCCACCCTGAGTTGCATAGTGAGTTCAAGGCCAGTCTGAAGTACATAGAGAGACCCTGTCTCAAAAAATACAAAAACGAAAATGAAAAAAAAGAAAGAATGTATGATTCTTTAACTCCATTATTTTCAGCTTGAGAATAATTCCTTTGCTAAAAGTTCTGAAGCTTGAAAATAGAGTTGATTTTGGAAAATTTATTTAGTACGTTTTGCAGTTGAAGCCATAGCAGGGTAGCCAAGTGGAAAAATCTAAGTATATATTTAAAATGTAAAGATAGCTTACTTAGGATGGCAGATAGAAATTTGGACACTTCCACAAAGTGATTTGCTGAGTCATAGGAAAAGCTGAGATCTCCAAGGTATATAACATATTTTAAAAAGTGGACATTGTGTTTTACAATTAGATTTCTTTTTCTCTACCCTGCTCACATTTGTATGCTCATTAAGCATTTCTTTTAATCTAATTTCTTTTTAGTCTAAAGAATTTAACTTCAATATAATCAATATTAAATTACATTTTTCTTACTTGCACTGGAAATTCCACCATGTAAATTAAAATATGACCATTTTAACATTATTTACCATTCTATGGTTCTAAAGATAGAAATATTTGTTGTATGGGTTTTATCAAAGCACTTATACCAAAAGTCAGCCAACCAAATCCAGGCCACAACCCATTTTGTTGTAATTAAAATTTTATTGGAATACAACCATGTCTGTTTCTTTACGTATTTCCTATGGCTTTTCTCAAAATGCAAAGTGAAATTGAAGAGCTTCCCAAGGCCAAAAATGTTTATCATATACCCTTCACAGAAAAGGTTTACTGACCCCTGGTCTAAATGCAGAAGCATGTAATCAGATACAGTCACAATGTCTAGTAATATTGTTCATTACCAAATAGGATACAAAAAGCCCTGGAGACTAGCTAGTCCTAGGGAATAACTTTCCAAATTCAGTTCAGCAATGAAGGAACTATTTTACGGATATGAGACGAGTGGACCATAAAGAATGTGACAGTAATAAAATAACTGCCTTTAGGATAAAGTTGCAGCATTCTTGGTTGGGAGGATGATTAGGAATAAAATGTTGATTCCTTGAATTTTAGTACTAAAAATAAAAAGTTCAAGGTAAAATCTGAAAATAATGGGATATGAAAGACAAGAGAAAAAAATATTCCAGATCCTCAAAACTTCCCTGTCTAAAAGATGATAAATCATATCTAATAACTGGGTATCAAATGTTGATTTACTCAGTTTGACTAGAAAAGTGTGTTTCATAAATATGCACCACTCAGCACAACACAAAGTCACTGTTTGTTTTTCTCAAAATACTTGAACTTTTCATATTAGTAAAAATGTAGAAAAACATTACACTTAATTGTGTTTTATTATCTTACTAGGCAAGCATCCTTGGCCTTTTACTTAGTTATTTGTGCTTACTTTTAGTCACCTGTTAATGAAGCGGCGACTATAGACCGACTTTCATTTTTGCTCTTAATACTATGAATAGCCTAATTATTCTCCTTCTGTATGACATGTTTTGAAGAATTTAGAGAGCATTCCCATGGTATCTTTAATAAATAATCAATTGCAGTTGCTTAGGAACCCTAGCACTGATACTCACCATAAAGAAAATTTGTGAGAATCATCCTCATCTAGAAGTGAGTTAGAATGACACAGGAGTCAGAAAATAAGCAGATTTCAGTCCACTCAAGTCCATGCAGTCTTGACCAAGTCTACAGGCTATAGATGCAAGAATTACCTGAAAATGTTTTCAGAGTAATTAAAGTGAGTTAATTTACTCTTGAAAGCATGAAGAGAACATACAAATTTGTGTATTTATTTATGACACTCAAAAAAGGAGACTTTTAGACCTCTTTCAGAAAGTAGCAAAACTAGTGGAAGAAGAGTGTTTGAAGTTAGGAAAGTATTTTGAGGGGGTTTAATGATAATGTGTATTTTACTATAGTAATTTTTATTTAAACATTCACCATATTTTTGCAATCACACCATTTATATCATTGAATCCGTAATAGCTCTAGATAGTTACCATTGTATTTATATTAGAAATAGAATATATAGCTTAAAATAATGACAACTTAGGGCCCCCTAAACGTAATTCCTGACCTCATGGCTTCCTCAGACTCTGCTTCAGTGCCCACTCTGCTCCCTCTACTAATGATTAGTCCTGGCCTTGCCACATCGCTCAGACCTTGCATGGTCAGGCAGCAGTGTGGCCAGTATCTGTGCAGGCACCTGGGCTTTCTATCTCTGGGTACCGCCCCATCAGTTTCCAGGGTGCCTGCTGGTTTGGCGGCCTGGTCATGGGGATGTCCAGGGATACCTTATGTATTGGTCAGCTTTCCCATTGCTGGGACAAAATACCTAAACCCCACAATTTAATAAAGCAGAGGTTCGTTTTGCCTCACAGTTTCAGAGGTTTCAGATCATTGTCACATTGCTCCAAGGTAAGAACGTCATGGCAGCAGGGCATGTAGGACAAAGCCATTTGCTTTATGGTGGCCAGGAAGCAGAACACAAAGGAAGAGACTAGAGAAGAAGGGCCCAGGAAACAGATGCAATCCCCAAGGTCACACCTCTATGACCCACCATACACACACACCTACACACAAATGTGTACATTGTTAGTCTCCTAGGGGACATCTTAAGCCAATCAAGTTGACAATCAAGATTAACCATCACATGGTGGGAATGGTGGCATCAGGGCAAGAAGAAGACCATGCAAGAACTAAACCACTGCCTGCCCTCCTACTTGGACAAGGTAAAGGACATGGAGAATGATAATTAGATGCTGGAGAGTACAGTCTTGGAGCACATGGAGAAGAGGGGACACTCCCTAAGACCAACAGGGAGCTGAGGGATCAGATTTGGAAAATTCTGTGGACACAGCCCACATCATTCTGAAGCTCGACAGCACCCATCTTACTGATGATGACTTTAGCGTTGAGCATGAGACATAGCTGACCATGTGCCAGTCTGCAGACAATGACATTAATGGGCTCTGTAAGGTTATTGATGATGTAAATCTGACTTGGCTGCAACTGAAGATGAAAATGGAGACTCTTGAGGAGCTGCTATTTGTGAAGAAAAAAACATGAGGAGGAAGTCAAAGGCATACAAACCCAGGTTGCCAGCTTTGAGTTGACTGGGCAGATGGATTCTTCCAAATCTCAGGATCTCTGCAAGATCATGGTGGAGATCAGGGCCCAGGATGACAAGTTAGCTCAGAAGAGCTGAGAGGAGCTAGATAAGTAGTGGTCACAGCATGTAGGGGACAGGGGAAGGGGACGTTACCAGAACCTCTGCAGTGAGTCCTGGTCTCCTGCGAGCCACGGCAGCACACGGCGAATTACAGGAAAGGTAGAAAAATGAGACTGAGAAGAAGCTGAGCTTTGGGTCTGATCAGTGCTGCTCTGGGCAGCAAAGATAAAGCCCCCAGCTTACCACACCTTTTATTCAGTACATCGGGAGAAACAAATGTAACAAATGACTTGCAGAGAGTTCAACAGTTCACATTGGGATAAACAAGGTGTAACGGGAAGGCTTGCAGAGAGTTCAGTACATCTCCGGCAAACAAGATGTTAATCAGTCCAAGAACAATGAGGAACTGAGCAGATGTTTGTTCTCCCAGGATGTTTCTTGTCCTGGAGAATCACAGCATCACTGGATCACTGAAGTCTCAGTTGTGACCGGAGGCCAAACTGGAGTTATTCTGTAGCTGGGCTGTAGGCAAGAGAACTAGGCTAACCAAATGATTTATCCCTAGAATTATGTAGCATTGCTCCCAACAACAGCAGATTCAAGAAAGCAACACAATGGCCAACTTGTAGTATGCTGCAATTGGGGCACTGAGATGATGCTCCCAGAGCTAAGAAATATAGCCTGCTCTTTAAATACTGACCTGCACATTATGAGAAATCTGAAGGCAAGCTTGGAGAACATCCTGAGGGACATGGTAACCCACTACTCTATGAAGATGGAGCAGCTCAGTGGGGTCTTGTTGCACCTTGACTCAGAGCTGGTACAAACCAGGGCAGGAGGCAACTACAGACCCAGTATTAGAAGGGCCAGCTGAATCTCAAAGTCAACCTGGAGGTTTATTTGGCCACCTACCACCACCCACTGAAAGACTTAGAGGCCTTCGGTGTTAGTGAAGTCCTGGACAGCAGCAATTCCATCCAACCCATCCAAAACACCTGCAGCATTGTGGATGTCAAAATGATGACTGAAACCAATGACACCAAAGTTTGAAGGCACTGAAACAACAGAATCAGGATCACCTTTAGGGAGCAGAGAATCAATAAAAGTTTAGGGGTTGGGGCCAGGGATTTAGCTCAGTGGTTCCGCCACCTGCCCCGCAAGCACAAGGACCTGAGTTCAATCCCCGGTGCCAAACAAAACAAAAAAACAAAAGTTTAGGGGTGACTGGATATGAAAAAATAGTAATAGTAATAATGACAATTTCGGATGATTTGCTTATTTTTTCTACAAACTGTTCTAAGGAGCAATTTCAATCATTGTGACTTAAATGTATATAAATCATTCCAGTATTTATTATTTGTTATGGATTTGCATTGGGTTTTAAAAAGTCAAAAAGGAGCTAAATTCAGAGATTTGATATAAATGACTTTAACCTTGCTCTTGTGTTATTTCCTCATTGATCTTCATGCTATCTCCTGCCAAGTGCACTTTCTATAGCTCCCCTAAACTGTAGCTAATAATCCCCAGGGTTAGCTCTTCCTATGATCCTAACCCACTATCCTCTCTGTACCCTTGCCTGTCAAGCAATGTCTGTTTTATTTTTATTGAGTTTATTGTTACATTCAGGTATACGTTATGATCCCATTCATCATTGAGAATTTGTATCTGTACATATCTTGATTCTTATTTTTTCCCATTCCCCTGCTCTCCCTTCAACCCTTCCACTCCCCCATACACATAAGCTTTGTTTCCATTGTTCCCTTCTTACTTTCAATTTTTTCTTTCCCTTCTTTTCTTTCCCCTGCTCCCCTCCCTAGTTCCACTTTAAACATTTTCTTCCTATTTCACAATATCTATGATACATTTTGGTCCTCATTTACACCTTCAGTTTCTCATATCAGAGAAATGATTCAGTATTTACACATATGTTGACCTGCTGTGAAGATCTTACTTCTGGCTCTTTATAAGGAAGCCAGCGTCATTTGGATGCATTCTCAAATCTAGACTTGAGAAAGAAAACCACTTCAGTAACATGGCTCACATGGCAGGGACCAACTTGGGCCTGAAGTTCTCGCTCTGCATCACTTATTAAAAGGCAGAACAAGAGATGAAAGAAAGAAGGGAGGGAGAGAAGGAAGACAGGAGGAAAATAAATAAAAGAGAAAGTTCTAATTCTGCTTTTTTCAAAGTTAACCCTAACTGATTTGTTGAATGTGAGATACATGTGGTAAAATTATTTAATTGCCTTTTATTATAATTTTTATACTCAAATATGCGTAAATCTTATGGTTAAATGTGATAGAATCTATATTAATATTGTTTGGATCATCATTTGCTTAAAGTTCTGGCCTACTCTGTTCTTTTTTAAAGATTACATTTTAAAGGCATTGTTCATGTTAGGCCCAAAATATTTGGGTCTATTTATCTCAGCATTGCACATTAATCCACTAATTTTAAGAGAGAATTTTTAATAGTAAGAAAAATAACATAAGTAGAAAAAAATCTAGGTAGAAAAGAGAGAAAGGCCTTGCTTTCTAAAACCTTCTATTTGCTCACGTATTTATTAGTTATTATCACATTTTGTACTCTTCTATAATTCTTCTAGAATTATTTCCATTTAAAAATATTTTCCTCTCATTTTCTATGACTATTAGGACACTAGTTGATTTGGGAATTTATGTTTTGATTTACATCTCTCCAAGAGACTTGTTGTAAAATTATTTTATGCATTTGACATTTTAAAAAAATAATAGCTCATAAAATAAGCTTGGCACTAGCTGTGTCACCACGGTTCCTGAATATCCCATATGTGCTGACACAGTTAGTCAGACCTTCCTGGATGCCAGCTAAGGCTGAGCTATCTTGGTCTGTACTACTCCACTGGGAGCTGGTTAGTATTTCCTAGCAAGTTCCGATACCAGCATTTTCTTTTGCATTATGAGCATCTGTGAGACTAGGAATCATTGATAACCATTTAAGACCAATAAAAAAAAGTGTATTTCTTTCTGTTCTGCTAGGGTTATGTTCACCATTTGTAATTAGGAAATGTAATTTGGCAAAGTTTTCAGTGAAAATTTCTTTTACACAAAGAAAGACCAGGATCATTATCTCCACGTAGTAAATAATTGGAGCCCTCTTGCATTATTTATAGATTTGGTCTTATTTCTAAGCACAATTAGATCTCTTGGTAACTACCTCCCATTCACATTAAGCTTTTTCTTTTTCATTTCTACATGATTCATTTTAATGCTTGCCATTGTTTCATAAAACTATGGAAAAGTCACTCATATAATCACCCAATAGGCGGAACACAGTCTGTCTCTAATACTACCCAGACACAACTGCAGTGGATAGGCCAGATTCATGTTCCTCAATTTAATAAATAAGGTCTCAGAGTTCCTTGGACTTTTTGTTATGCATAATCCAACAGCTTTCACTGCACTAAAATGATCTTATTCTGTTTTTTGTAATAAATTACTTTGTGCACATTTTAGATCTAACAATTTATTTCACTCTGATTATTCAAACAAAATGACAGCATGGTTTTACATGCTGAAGGGTAATCCCCTGACCAATAGAACTCCCACTTTTTGTCCAGTAATAGTAATAATAATGATGAAGTTTTATTCTTCTGCAAGGAAATGAAGATGATTAGCTATTTTCTGAATTCTATTAGATTTACTTCTGAGAGAAGTATCAGTTGCCTTCCATTTACATATTCCTATATGCATAAGACAGATAACCATCTCTTTGTAGCTCAACCAGTGTTATCTATTCCCTTTCATCCCATGCACTTTTATGAATTTCCTCTTCAGCATCCCCTAAACTCAATTTACATAAAAACATTGTGGAACTGACTCTACCTATTCTACTTATTCATCTTTCTTATTTGAATTTCTGGGAAGTTTTGAAAATAACATAAGTACAAATAAATATATACTAAAATAAAATAACAAATAGAATAAATATATACAAGTAATGTAGTAATTTTTTAGCTTCAACAATTCTTAACAGGTTGCCATTCTTGATCACTGATCACACCCCACACATTTAAAAGGAATTTGGGTAGAATATGTTACAGTAATTTCCAGTTAAGATATACATTACACACCAATCCATTTTTTCTTTCAATGCAACAATAATATTATAGCCACACCAAACAAAATTAATAATAATTCTTCCATATTGTCTAACATTCAGGCCATGTTTAATTTTCCTCATTGTCTGAATAATGTCTACATACAGTTTATTCAAATTAGGGTCCCAAGAGATCTCCAAATTGCATTTTGTTAGTGTATTTTTTTAATCATCTTTGATCTCATATATTTGCTGAAAAATACAGGCTTTCTTGTTTATCTTTATGTCTCATAAATATTGATAGGCTAACCTTGCCTGATTCCTATGTAACCCACAAGTTAGTTACATTGATGTCTCCCATGCATTTAGCTTGCTGGGACCAGCTTGTCCTATCACACCTACATAAAAATTGCTGTACCTTATATACATAAAATAAAATTATAAATGAAATACGTGTTCCACCTGGTAATACAGATAAAATTTTCTGAGTGTGTGTAACCTTGGATGTGCTAGGAAACAAGGTTTACTAGGATCCATCTTTTCCACAGTTAAAACCACCCTGTTTTCAATGTCTTAAAAATGACTTTTAAGATTTATAAAGTTAAGAGACTGGATGGCTTCCTTTCCAAACATTTATATGTTCCTCACCCAAGAGCAGGAAGTTCATTTCAGATTGCATTTCTGTGTTTGAATTGTTATGTTTCCTCTAAGTTAGAATACAAACAAGTTGAGATGTATGATAAATTTTCAATATATTGTACAAATGATGCTCTTGTTACTTGTTTGGTTAACATTGTGTGAGTAATTCATTCCAAAACCACACTGTGGAAAGTCTCAGATAAGGGTGCTCAGTGCTGAGTGGGTTGCTGAGAACAGACATGGAAATTTTACATATTTTTTTCTCCTCAACAAGCTGAAGTACTTATGATTTTATGTAGTACAGGATATGGAGAGTGAGGCTTTTGATTTATGTGAGTATTATGAGTCCATAAAAGTAAATTAATTTGTTTCTGGGATCGTATTGGTGTTGGTGGTAGTGATATTTCTTTTGTGTGTGTGTGGTGTCCATATGATCACAGTTGGAGCAATTCTGAATTAATATTTGCAAAAGAGACCTTCAATGAAGAACCTGAGGCAACTTCATTTAATTTTTCAAAAGATTTATATTTTAGTTTGTGTTTCAGTGAGCTAAATCACATAAGTAGATAGAAGTTTCATTTTAAAGAACCTAAGTACAGAATTGTAATTTTTAATTTTAAATTATGAACAATTCAAGCTTCTTCACATTTTAGGATTCTAATATAGTCAAATATCTTATTTTCCAAATTAATCATTTTTGTAGGCTCCACATAACCTGACTAGTAAAATGTCTAATATCTTCTTCTTTCTCAACCCTTCGTTTTGAGCATCCTTGGGGCAACTTTGCCCAAAAAACATGGAAACTCATTAAGTTTAAAATGTTCAGTCCCGTTTCCAAATGGCAGGTATAGAAAGAACTTCAAAGTCACATCAGTTTATTATTAAGCAGAATCATGAGGATTCCTTCCACAATATGCTATGAATGGCACCCCTTAAAAATAGACAGATGCTCTTTTTGATGGAGTCTCTGTTCAATCCCCATAAAGCTCTCCCCTTGAATGTAAGCTAGAGCTTCCCATACTGTATACCTGTTTGCCACTGTTTCCCAAAGCTTAGAGTAGTGCAAGGGTGACTGGGTACCAAAGAACCTTGAATCCTCACCTCAAGTCTCAGCCAGAATTCCAAGTGTTCCTGATGCATGTGAAAATACATTACCTACAAGAGGAGTAGTTCTTAACCGGCCTGCACATTTGAGTTGTCAGAGAGCTTTAAAAAGGTACTAATAGGTATCTCCATACTGATTTCCACAGTGGTTGCACCAGTCTACACTCCCACCAGCAGTGGAGCAGGGTTCCTCTTTCCCCACAGCCCCACCAGCATTTGTTATTGGTTCATTTCATGATAGCAGCCATTCTTTCTGGAGTGAGGTGGAATCTCAGCATTGTTTTCATTTGCATCTCTCAAATGACCAGTGATGATGAACATTTTTTCATGTATTTATTTGCTATTTCTACTTCTTTGAGAAATGTCTGTTCATTTCAGATGCCCATTTTTGGATTGGGTCTTTAAATTTGGGAGGTCTGATCTTTTTAAGTTCTTTATAGATTCGAGATAGTAGACCTTTGTCTGAGGGTCCCATTTGACCCCACTATTCCACTGCTGGGGATCTTCCCCCAAAAATTAAAAGAATCATACCACAGTGATATATGTGCACCCATGTTCATAGCAGCACAGTGTGTGATAGCTAAAACTTGGAAATAGCCCAAATGCCCATCAACTGGAGACTGGATAAAGAAAATGTGATTTTTTTATAAAATGGAGTACTACTCAGCCATAAAAAATGAGAAATTAGAGACATTTATAGCTAAGTGGATGCACATTAAGGCAATACTCTTAAGTGAAATAAATAGGACACACGTGTAAATACCGAATAGTTTCTCTGGTGTGAGAAACTGAAAGTGTAAATAAGGACTAAAATGTATAATAGGTAATGTGAAATAGGAAGAAAAGGGGCAAAGGGGAAGGAAGTGGGAGGGATAGAGGAAAGGATAGAAGGGAATGGGATTAATATGAGAAAATGGAAAAATAGGAACAAAATCTTTGTAAATAGGGAGGAATGGAGGGGTTGAAGGGAGGGCTGGGCAAGGGTGAAAAATAAGAACCAAGAGAGACTATGTAAAGGTGCAAATTTCCAATGATGAATGTCATTATATTGTATACCTAAAATGTAGCAATGATTAGAATGAATAATCGATAATGTCAAATAGGAAGAAAAGGTCCAACGGGGTAGGGGTAGTGGGAGGGGCAGGGGAAAGGAAAGAAGGGAAAGGAAAAATTATGAGAAATGGAAAAAATGGAAATAAAGTCCTTGTAAATAGGGAAGGGTGGAGGGGGTGAAGGGAGGGGTAGGAATGGGGTAAAAATAAGAACCAAGATCCATTATGTAAAGGTACAATTCCCAATCAGAAATGTAATTGTGTTGTATACTTAAAATGTACCAATAAAAGAATTTAACAAAAAAAAGGTACTAATATCTAAGAGCCTGTCCTCTACCAATGAAATCAGAATGTTTGAGTTTAGTAAGAGCATAGGAATTTTTCAAAAGCTAGCCAGCTGATTATAATCTACAACCCAACAGGATAACCACTCACTTAGGCTCTTGTGATAAACACCTGACAACTACGTCCTTAAGCAGTGAGACTCTCTTCATTGTATTTTTGTCTTTATTGAAACATAAAAGCCACTACAGTAATATCAACTCTTTATTCTCTTTAAAATCCAAGCACTCCTGTTTTTTTTCATACAAATCAGTCCTACCCTGTTTGGGTATACAAATGAAGTGACATCTAAAATATAGGAGCTTATTCACCTGCATTTTCACAGTTAAGAAGGGTCTTTTGTATACTTCTTCCTGCAGCAATTGAATCAAGTGTATTCACCTACACAGAGCATCTTCCCTTCCTAAAAGTAACAGGTCCTTTTACATACCTCATTACACAGCTCTGCACTACTAGTTGCTAGGTTTTAGTGCACAGATGCAGACAGCATTGTCTAACCTGGTGACCTCTGTGCCCTAACTGCAATTTAGTGTCAAATTGGTAGGTTCTTTCCCTTAGTTTCATGATGATGGAGTACTGAGGAAGGCTGAGATCAGGGGCCATTTCAGCCTATGCCGTAAATCTGAAAAGCCATGTAAATCAGTCTGAATGAGGCTATTTAAGGTAACCCATGAACTATAGAACCAAGTTTAAATGTATCATCTGCTTCCTCAGTAAATGAATGATTTTTAAAACCAATAAAGGAAATGGCAAAGGGGAAAAGGGAAATGTAATACCATTTGCTGTTTGTCCTTAAAACCTGTTACCTTCAAGTGATATATCTGTTTTAAGTAAGTGATAAAATTATTTCTTGTTTTAAATAATTCATTAAAACAATATCTTGGAAGAAATAACATGTGACTTAAAATCATTTGATCATTTTTAGAGTCCATAGGTAGTTGTGGAAATGTTAATGATATGATAAATTAAACTTGTTCAAAGTTTCCCTTTTATTTTTAAATTCAGTTTGAAGCTTGTGCATGTGAAGAACTTGTGGAAAGGGGATGGAGATTATGACAGTCCCCCCCCCACACTCACTAATCACTCCAGTTCTATCCCAGTAAGCCTGCGATACAAAAAATGAAAAAAAAAAAAAAGCTTTCTATGCCACTGTAGTCAGCTTTCCCATTTCTAGACACAATATCCAACACTTACAGTTTAAATGAGGAAAGGCTTATGTTAGCTCAGGGTTTGGAGGAATTTGGTCCATAATTAGCTGACTCCAATGTAGGAACATCATGGTGGAAGTATCTGGTAAGGCAAAGTTGCATAGTTCATAGCCACCTTCAAGGAGAACAAGGGAACAGTGTCAGAGATGATCAGGTGAGGAACCAAAGCCACATTTCAATGACCCAGTAAGACACACCCAGGAGCTTTTTCTACAAATCATCTTGGTGTTTCTAATACAATGAAGTTGACATATCAGGATTAACAATAACATATGCCAATACAGTTTCTAGTCAAATTCTGTAGATGTTCCCTTTCTATGTCAACCTACCAATCAATTTGCTACCACTATGACTCTTCCATATAGAAATTCTAGATTGTCCAGTGTTCTAAACAATACTAGAGGTACCTAGTATCTCCCAGCATTTTTATGAATATCCTTTGTTGTACATAAACTATTATCAGAATCCATGTTTGATTTGTCTCTTAAAAATTCATTTCAAAATCTGCCCCACATGTGATATGAATTGAAAGGTTTAATAACACCTAATGCAAACTGCTAAATGCTAAGTGTGTGCAAGTGGGGAGGTGCATTTCTCCACCACAAAAACCAAAGGGGGTTATAGTACTTGTTATTTTAAAAAACTTGACGATCAATACAGTGTCAACTGTGATTATTGAAAACACTCCTGCCAGATTTCAACTATAAATAGTAAAATCAAAAGAAGTTTCCTCTGTTTGAGTAAATGTTAATTTCTAAATTAGAGTAATTAGACCTTTGCTTCTCTTTTTAGCCATTACTTGTCGAAAGCAAGACGGAGGGCAGGCTGGTATCCACGAATGCCTCCAGTACTCTGGGCCTGTGCCAGCCCTCACTCAGGCTTGCCAGATCCCCTGCCAAGACGACTGTCAATTCACCAGCTGGTCCAAATTTTCTTCATGTAACGGAGACTGTGGTGCAGTTAGGACCCGAAAGCGCACTATCATTGGTAAGAATATTTGGGATGCAAAGAGAACTCTTGTCAAGATAGAAAAACAATAAAAGTCAGATCAAGAGAGTTCTGACAATGTACTTGATAACTGCCTTTTAATTGCTGTACTTACACTGAATATGTCCATGGATTTGGATGTGTATTTTAATGTAGGCTGGCAGTGATTGAAGCATTATTTTAATTTAGTACAGTAGAAAGAAAAAACAGCCTGACTCCCCATACAAACTGACCATGTAATACATGACAGATTATTTTTTAGTTTGAATATGTACTTTTAGTGAATTGCCTACAAACTGGGGAGTTCTTAGAGGAACTCCATTACCCATTCAGTTTCCTAACTCATTCTCACTGTCACAGGCTCGCATTATATCCTTTATCTCCTTGAATATAATATTAGTTCTGTATCTGAAAACTGCATCTAAGAAAGAAGTTACAGTGACAAAGAAGCAGTGACGTAACAAGCAACACAGGAGCCATCATATTGAACTAAAGATAGATCCATTCTAAAATACTGTCAGTGACAATTAAAACCTGAAAATATTGGGGCTAATAAACTATTCAGAATTTCAGGGTTATGAATGAACTACCTGCAAAATGAAAGTTGTTGAAGGTTGTAAAAGGCAGCTTATGAAAATCTGAGGTAAAGACATGTAATTAATTTATTATGTTTTATATTTTATGCAATCTAAATAAAATAATATTTTTCCAACCACATATGTAACATGCCCAAGAGATTTTTTATTTTAAGAGAGATTTAGATTTGAATCTTTTCAAGTTTTTTATTTTGATAATAAATATCTTCATTGTATGTATTATTGATATTTCCTACAATAATCACCAAACATGTCAAAATGATTACTCTTCAGAAATTCTGAGATATCATAATCAGAGGTGTAAATCTAAAAATGTCATTTTCCAAATCATAGTCCTACTGTATTTGAGTACATTATCTATTTGAATTAGCAAGTGCAATATGCAGTTCAATGAAGGGACTCTCTTCATCTCATATGTTTGCATGTGTTATAAAGGAGAGGTTTAAGAAGTTACCTCATACTCCCCAGTTAGTAGAAACACTTGATTATTTCAGAGGACTTTAGTCATTTTAAAGAATTAAAATTTCAACATTCCAGTTAATCCCTTAGGCAAAATAAACTATTTTTAAATGAAAAATAGGAAAAACTTCACTATGTAAAACATCAAATACCCTCAGCACTCTGGGAGGCTGAGGCAGAAGAACTGCAAATTCATTCCCAACTTGGTCAAATTAAGGAGTTAGTGAGACCCAGACACACCATAAAATATAACAAAGGGCTGGGAACATAGCTCAGTGTGAAGGACCTAGATTCAGTCTCCAGTTCTGAAGGCCTAATACTAAAAAAATCTCTATAGAAAACTCTTTGAAGTGAAAAAATAACATTTATTTATAGACTACCATTGAATATGATTAAAAACAGAGAAAGTGAGCTGGGGATTTAGCTCAGTGGTTCCACCGCCTGCCTCGCAAGCACAAGATCAGGAGTTCGATCCCCGGTACCAAAAACAAAAACAGAGAAAGTGAGTTTGGGAAAGTAGAAAATTTAGGGATGCTTGAAGTTAATGACTTTTTTTAAACCTTAAAGTATCTGATATTTCTTTTCTACAGGAAAAAGTAAAAAGAAGGAAAAATGTAAAAATTCCCATTTGTACCCGCTGATTGAGACTCAGTATTGTCCTTGTGACAAATACAATGCACAGCCCATGGGGAACTGGTCAGACTGCATTTTACCAGAGGGGAAGGTGGAAGTGTTACTGGGAATGAAAGTACAAGGAGACATTAAGGAATGTGGACAAGGATATCGTTACCAAGCAATGGCATGCTATGATCAAAACAACAGGCTTGTGGAAACATCCAGATGTAACAGCCATGGTAACGTAACTTTTCTTCAGTGTTTTACATTTGCTGTCTTTGATAGTAGAGGTAAAATGTATCATGGTGGAGGGGAAATTAAAGTTTACAGAAGTGCGTTCTAAGTTGAACACTATTAGCACCACATTCTCTATCATTTATATGTAACAGGAGATTCATTGATATCGTCAAATTGTCCAGAATTGACAACTGTATTCCAAAAGTGATGACACGCAGATTTATGGGGCTCACATGTGCCAGAAACATATGGCATGTGGTTTATCAAGAGCCTGCTCATTCAATAGACCCAACAGTTTCCAATTGATTTATGTACAGAAAAGGCATGAAGAGGAGGTAAGATTTGGATTCAAATTGAGATTAAAGGTTTAATGTAGCCAGGTGCAGTGGCCCATACCTGTCATTCCAGCTGCTTGGAAGACTGAGGCAGGAGGATCACAAGTTTGAGCCCAGCCTGGACAACTTGGTAATTCAGCACGATTCAAAAGACAAAACAACCACAGAAAAGTGTACATACTCTTTAAAAAGCTGTGCTGACTTCATTTCCTAAACAAAATAAGAAAATTAATATGTGGATGATAATCTCCCACTTTCTTGATAGACATGACCAAAAAAGGTTGAGTTAAAATGCTAGGAGCCAGGTACATGGCAGGTATCCCAAACTTTGCTGAAATAACTTCTGCTATTGGAATGGGATTCCTCCAGCTTTATTATATAGTTCACAAAACAAGAGAAATATCTCACATTTATAAATTATCAAGGTAACATGGTGACACATTTATTGCAATCTCTTAAACTTCTTCCTACAAAGTTGTTTCTAAAACAACTTGTCCCTTTCTTTTCAACCTTATCTTACACTTCCTGTTTTATCTAGAAATGTAAATGCCAAAGACTGCACAACATTTAAGCTGATGATGATATACCATCCATGTAGAAAGCTGATTTGGCTAGGAGAAGGCAGTTGTCATAGATCATACCATGTATGAGATACAGTGACAAAGTTCTAACACTCCACAAGTACAGAAGTCCAGTACCATTAGAATGGACAGAACATACGTAAGGAAGGTAGTAACTGATTAAATTTCCTCAGACATTAGTTGGAGTAAACGTATGAGTAAACACTAAAAATATCCCACTGGATATTCCATAATAGATCAGGTTAATTAGAAACAAAATTGAAGGAAATTGTTCCTTATCATGGCAGGTACTTGTATTTGAAAAAGAATATGTTTAATTAAATGTGGTAGAAAAGGCAATAGAATATTGTTAACAAACAGAAATGGAGTCCTAATTTCTCCAAAAAGCCTTTTGAGTTGGTAGGATTTATTTAATGTCTAGTTCATTTCAGAATTAAAATTACTCATCTGATAGCATAGAAACAGCTGATAGAGCTTTTGCAGTTATTCACAACCAGAATCCTTTTCCTTTCACATGGAAAAGAGGCAAAGGGTGAGGGCCTGACTTTTCCTGATGTAACTGGCTACAGATTTAAAGAGTAAGGGAAAGAAGCAGAGGATGTCTAAGGACACATGGTTACACAGAGAAGGCAATTGCCTAGCGTCTCATTAAGGAGAGTGTGGATTCCAGCACTATTGTAGCGCGGGCTCCCAGAGAGAACACAGTAGGGAAGAAACTTGGAAATTTTCCTGCAGCTACCGCTCACATCAGGTGTGAAGTGAAGGCATCTGCCATGATCATTTAGTTCTGTGTGCTCATGTTCCTGACACCGTAACTCATCTAGCTACTTAATAGTGTGGTTTTCAAACTGGGCTCCATGGAGCCCCTCAGGCTAGATGTGAAACAGTCTCCAGGATGCCCAGTGCACTTATTTAGCTTCCTTTTCAGATTATTTGGATGAAAGTAATTGCATTGCTTAAAATAAACTCAGCTGCCAAGAACAATTCATTATTGCAATAATAAACAATTTAAAATAAATTTGTATTTTGTCTTCACAGGTTTTTTGTTTTTACTATTTTACTCCTCATCCTTTCTATTAGCCTCTGAGCATGCATTGCCCCATGTCATAAAGATGGGATAAAACTAGTTTCAGTAAAATAATTATGAAGTGATAATCTTGCTGATATCTGTGGAAGTTTTCTTTTCTTATATAAAACCATAGAGTGGTTTGTTCCTTATGTTGTGTTACAAAGTCTCACAATTTAGAAAGATATAGAAAGGTCCATGTGAATCCAAGTGCAGATTCCTAGTGTGTTTGTAAAACCCTGCACGAGAGTTTTAAAGTTCTGTATTGCATTAGCTGAGTTATTTTTATTCCTAAAATATCTTTTCCTTCTTCAAAGTGACCTTAAAATGATCAAGCAGTAAACAAAGCTTAAGAGTAAAGATATTTTTAAATATGTGAAAAAGGCCTTGCATATTAGATACAAGCTATATCTATGGTTTAAAAAAAAACGTGAAATTATGCTAAGAAGTTTGTGTGCACTTTAAATATCATTCTTCAAAGAAAAACCTCTAGTTGTACTTTCTCTCAATACTTATCTTATTTCAGCATAATTGCCAATATATCCCTTATAGGAAATTTTGGTTACTCTGATTTTTAAAAAAAACAACTGACTCTCCTTTGGTCATTTAAACATTTTTTTAAAACTCAAGAAGTGTATCCACATAACACTTCCTTCTCCTGTTATTAAAATTAATTTCTTGCTAGCTTACCCATAAGTTTGACTTTAAAATCTTTAAGGTATACAGTAATATACAAAAACACTTAAGCGTTTGAGTTTTGTTTATGTTGTTCATTTGTTGTTTTGTTATGTTTTGCTTTGGTTGATTGGTTAGTTTTACATTTTCTTCTATATCTTAAAATGAACATAAAAGACAATGGCTAGAAATGTAGCTCAGCAGCACAGCACCTGGTAGGCCTCATGTCAGGCATGAGGCCCTGAGTTTGATTCCCAGTACCAAAAAAAAAAAAAAAAACCACAATGTACTTTTAAAAAAATCTTAAAACTTTGTGTGGTTTTACATATGAATTCAATTTTAAAGCATTGCAATTAAACCTATCTGGATGATTTATTTCTCACTGGCCCAGCAAGATGCTATAGGAAAATGTCAATAATTACGAGAATGCCGTACCTGAGTCATTCTTCAGGTTCACAGATTATATTACAAAAATAAATAAATAAGGAAGCCTAAAATAAAGAAATCTGTTCACCTATCTGAATGCAGCAGATTTTGAAATTATTCCACAATGCCTTTATGTTAAAGTTACATTTAATTATCATGAGAATCCCACACACTAGTGTTTAAGCATCATCCTTTGGAAATAGTTCTGTGCCAATATTAGATTTTCATTGATTGAAAGAACAGTGCTCTGCATTGGGTCACATAAAAAATAAATAATTCTAACAAGCTTCAAATTTAATTTATTTCCCTTTACTCTATCTTAATAATCTGAACACTCTGCCAACTACATTTGAGACAAATCCTTATTGTTAAAGTGAATTTTTTAGATCCTGACTTTGATTTTTGTTCCGTATTAGTTAAAATTGCAAATGTTAAATTTGGGGAGAAAGTAAATAAATACCTTGATCTGTGTAATTATTTTTGTTATTTTCTTTGAATAAGTAAACCATAAATACAGATATATATAGATTATTTATATATATGTGTGTGTGTGTGTGTGTGTGTGTGTGTGTGTGTACATGCCTGGAAGCTCAATGCAATTCTAGTACTAACTACATGTAATTAGGCCAACCCAAATTTTTACAAGATTTCTCTTACTTTAGATACCAGCTATGAGTTCAGGGATCCCCAGAAAAACCTTACCTCTGGGCTGGCTACAAATTTGCACATTCCCATTACTGCCTCATGTTCAATAATTCATTGGAATGACTCATAAAACTCAGAAAACACTGTACTTTTACATTGTCATTTTATGATAGTAAAAAGATACAAATTAGAACCACCCCAAAGAAAATGTGAGCTTCCATATTCACTCCTAATGGAGTCAGGAGGCCTCTCCTTCCTATCACACTGATGTATATCTCCAAGTAGAAGCTCATCTGAACTTTGGTAACCACTATTTTATTGAGGTTTCATTCATAGGCACAACTGATTGAGTTATTGACTATGTAGTTGAATTCACTCTTTCCCTCCCTGGTGGTCAGACAGATATTCTATGTCTCAATGCTGCTACTCTTTAATTACATTATTGATCTTTCAGGTGTGACTGGCCGCTCTCCTGAGATCTCTTTACCTCAGCTTCACTTAGGTGTGGCCTATTGTGAATAACAAAATATTCCTATCTCTCAGAAAATTTCAAGGCTTAGAAATCATATCCCAAGGGTCAGGAACAAAGGTCAAATTTTTTTATACAAAAAGCTTTAGTGTTTAATCTAAAAAATGGCCTTGATTTAAACAAAAAAAAATACATACATACCCAAAAGATTGTGATGAACCCATACATAGATATGCCTAATGAATCTAAATGTGCTTGATTATTGGATAGGCTCCCAAAATTGAAATAACAATAAGAAGAAAATCCTATAACAATTCGTAGCAATGTTGAAAATTTCTGACAAAATGTATACGTATTTAGTAGATATGCATATGTTTACAAATAAACAAAATTAAAGTTAAAGTAGCATTTTATCATAGTTATATAAATTTATCTGAGCATTCATTTCACTATGATAATTAATAGCCTAATATGGATTCATAACTTTTCATTAATACATGAAGTTTTGGTAAGACACTATACTATGCAAATTCCAGGATTTCAGTATTCCTGGTTGCAGCTATGTATGTTTACTAAATATTTAATAGGAGAGATTTTTGAATTTGCTTTTGAGATTAATCCAGATGATTCAGACAGTGTGCCAGAGTTACTCATTTACAGAGCCATAAATTAACCAACATTTCCATGTGAATTTCAAAATGAATTATTTAATCATCAACAGGGTACCTTTCAACAGAACAATTTACTAATTGTGAAGGTTGCTGAGAGCTCTTTTATCTGCAAATTCATAATTAGAAGGAACAGTGATTCCATGTATCTCAAAGGCAGTATGTTGCTGCTTTAAGCTTGCTTGTGTTTTATATTTTTTTCAACTCAAAGCAGCATACAGAAAATATGATTGTAAGTCAAGAGTTTGGTTTTCCCAAATGTCAAATTTAGTGTTGAACTGCTAAAAGTTTCAACATCCTAATTGTGAAGCCATTTATTTTATTCCAGTGTTCCTGAGAAATCATAAATTGCTGTAAGATGCCAGCAATTTATTTAGCCTTAAAATGCTTCAAATGTTTATCTTTCCATCCCCCATGATTGTTTGGTGTTAATTGTCCTCAAAAGTGATCTTACCAGAGAAAGCAGGGGAATGCTTATTTAGCAGTTCTCTAGTAGCATTAAAGATTTTAATGATGCTAGATAAACATGACAGGCAATTATTGAATGCTGTTACACAATGGAAAATAAAAATGAGATGCTAAGCCATGTACTGTTTTTGTAGTTTTGTTTTTATCTCAGTCTTAATTTCTAACTTTTAACAGTTTAATAGATTGAGTTTAACTTAAGAGATGTTTTCTGGAATGTGCTATTGGAAAATCAGGAATAAGTTTTAAACCCCTTACCTTGTTAATACAGTGTCAATCAGTTTGAAAGCACATATGTTAAATCTCACTAATGTCATAATATTTCATATAAAATAGAAACATTGATTGTTACTGTGAAGTAATGATATAAAATATCTTTTAATTTCATTTTCATTTACAATTACTGAATAATAAGAGACTTAATTTTGACATCATTTTATGGTTGCTCAAGATAGAAAAATGCTATCCTTCTAGAAATATTTCAACAGCATTATCTTTGAAACACTGCAGTCCTTTTGCCAAAGCCGTTGATAATATTTGGAAATTACTGGGATTATTTTTGAAGTTTATCATATTTTCACAAGTATTTTGAAATTATTTGATTTCAGAAGTGACATTAGACATTTTTACAATTGGATTCCACTTATTAAATTATTGCAATTAAGACAAATTATTAGTGGCCCAATGAAGTTTTTTTAGAAAGCATCTCATAATATATTAAATGAGTTTATTTACTGGCTATAGTGTAAGAAAAAGGAAATGAGATTTGAAATAAATATTAACTCAGAATGGTGAAGAGGGCTTATTTCCCCACCTCAAACTGTAGTTTAAAAGTATGACATTTAAATCCATCATTGCAATTTACTGGAAGAATAGCTATACTTTTTTAAATTTTCAAAATATTATTATAAAATACTCAATTTTTGTTGAACTTTCCTCTTAATCATTATCAATGCCTCAAAAGCCTTCTTGAGAGTCAGAAGTACACGCAAAACCACCATCTTCTTCCTGGCTTCAGTGTCACAGCTGATAAAGCCCCTCTCAGCACATCTGCCCTCCAAATTATCTGGGACTGGTCCCGACTAGTGAAAATCCTTTCGTTGTACAGTGTTCCTCATACCAAATATGTGATCTCGTTTTTTAAATGCCTTTATACTTCATTTACAACAGGGTAATATAACGTCATACTCTCTGATGCACCTATTTCTCTCCTAGAAATACTCCCAACAAAAACACATACTTATGTTTATCAAAAGACACATGTTCTAGAATGTTCAAAGGAGCATTGTGAACAACAGCCCTGTACTAAAAAGGACCTAAATGCTCACCAACAATAGAATGAATAAATAAGCCATAACATATCAACTCAATAGCATGCTACACATTAACTACAATAAATCGTCTTCAACAATGTGGATGAGTTTCTCGTTGCAATGCATGATGAAGAAGACTTAAACAAATAGGTATATACTATATAATCCCACTGACATAAATTTAAAAAAGAAAAAAAAAACTCCTACACATTGTAAGAAGTCAGGACAGTGGTTACCCTAGCATGAAAAGACAGTGATTAGAAAGGAACACAAAGGAGGGTTATGAAGTGTTAGGTTCTTGAATTTTTGCACTGAACTTTACATTCATGAAAGATACACTCTTGTGTATAAGGACTGTCATAAAAAGTTTAAAACAGATCATCCATACCTTTGAAGAAGTTTAGCAGATTATATATAAAAAGATACGTCACAAATCTTTTTTTCCAGATTTTATTGGTTCCAGCTGTATCTTAAAACAATGCTCCATAATTTCAGTCCTACACATTCACACACATACACACACACACACACACACACACACACACACACAGATGTAAAACTGTTGAAACCTGAGTAGCCTTAGTGAACTGTATAAATGTTAATATATTAGTTGAAATTATACTTCAGTTACCACTGAGGGAACTGGAGAAAGGATACAAAGAACTCCTCTTATATTTTACAATTACATATGAATCAATCATTACCTTAATAAAAATGTTTCAATATAATAGAGAGCTGAAGAAACACAAGAAAAGATATTAACTTCCAAAAGTCAAACCCTATTGCAGGTGGACTTTATCAGAATATCTGAGGGGTCAGAGAAGCCTATACTTTTGACAAGTCTCAAATAAATTACAATTAAGAAAAGATAGCTAATAAATATGCTAATATTTCAGCAATATTTCAATCAGGATAATTTGAGCACAAGCTTATAGATTAAGCTAGCCATTTCAGTTTAAAGGTGGCCTGACTTCCCTGTGTTTAAAGAAATCAATATTTGTTGACTGTATTTTAAGTCTACTTAGAGTAAAAAATACTTGGGAATAAATTCAAGATGTGTGTACTAAGACGCTCCAAAAAAACCAATGAAAGAAATTAAAGAAGACCAAATAAATGTAAACAAATAACATATACTTAGATTATGATGACAATATTCCCAGGTTGAACAGATTTGAAACAATTTATATCAAAATTGTAGCTGCCTTTTCTTGCAGAAATAGACAAACTAATTCTAAAGTGCATGTAGAAATATAAGGGATTCAAAATAGCCAAAACCATCTTTAAAAAGAAGGCAGACTAGAAAAACTTACACTTCCTAATTTCAAAACTTACTATAAAATTAGAGTAATCAAGACAGTGTAATACTGGCATGAGACAGGACATATTAATAAATGTAATGAAATTCAGAGTTTAAAAGTAAGCTCATAATATGGTCAGTCCCAGAAAGGGTACCAAAACAATTAAACAGAGAAATAATATTTTTTTTCAAAAAATGGGACCAGGATAACACACTAACCTGATAGACTGAAACCTCATCATGCTATGGTTATACATTGTCATAAGCTGCATGGAAAAGAATAAAATTTGGTCCTTACTTTTTATCACTGACAAAAAATTAACTTAAATGGGACCTCTAGGTATTCCCCTGCTGGGTATCTTCCCAAAAGAATTAAAAGAATCATATCACAGTGATATATGTGCACCCATGTTCACAGCAGCACAGTTTGTAACAGCTAAAGCTTGGAAACAGCCCAAGTGCCCATCAACTGGAAACAGGATAAAGAAGATGTGGTTTTTTTATAAAATGGAATACTACTCAGCCATAAAGAATGAGAAACTAGAGACATTTACAGCTAAATGGATGCATATTGAGGCCATAGTCTTAGAGGAAATAAATAGGACACATGTGTAAATACCGAATAGTTTCTCTAGTGTGAGGAACTGAAAGTGTAAATAAGGCTGAAAATGATTAAAATGAATAATTGATCATTTGAAATAGGAAGAAGAGGTCCGTGGGTAGGGATGGTAGGAGGGGAAGGGGAAAGGAAAGAAGGGAAAGGAAAAATTATGAGAAAAAAATATGGAAATGAAGTCTATGTAAATAGGGAAGTGTGGAGGGGGTGAAGGGTGCACAGGTAATGGGGAAAAAATAAGAACCAAGATACATCATGTATAGGTACAAGCACCCAATGATAAATGTAAACATATTGTATACCTACAATGTACCAATAAAAGAATTTAAGGAAAAAAATTAACTCAAAATGAAACATACCTAAATTAAAGTTAAAATTATGAAACTCTTAGAAGAAAACAGAGGTGTAAACATTTGTGATCTTGGATTAAGGTAATAGTTTCCTAGATATGATACCAAAACACAAGCAACTAAGGGATAAATATATTGGACTTCATTCCTTAGCATTTAAACCTTTTGTTCTTCAGAGAACACTAATATAAAAAAGTTAGACAATATGTTTGATAAGGATATGTAGAAACTGGAAAACTGCTAGACTGCTAGTGGAATATAAAATAGGGCAGTAACTTTGGAAGACAGTTTGATACTATTTCGAAAAGTAAAATACGGGTTGGGGATTTAGCTCAGTGATGCCACCACCTGCCTTGCAAGCACAAGGTCCCGAGTTCAATCCCCAGTACCCCCAAAAATAAAAGTAAAGTAAAATACTGAACAGAATTTCCATGCAATTGAGCAATGCCACTCCCGGGTATATATCCAAACTAGTTAGGAATATATTCATGTTAAAATTGTACACAAATGGTGATTTTCTTAAGAGGAAAATATTTAAACAAATGAAATACCCACTAATTGATGAGTAGATAAACAAAATATGGTATATCCATACAATGGGATATTATTCAGTCATAGAAAGACTGAAGTACTGGGAGCTGCTGCCGCATAGATGAACTTCAAAAACATGAAACCAGGATTTAAAAGTCAATCACAAAAGACTGAATGATGTTTTATTTTATTTCATTTATAGAAAACATTCAAAGTAAACAATTTCATAAAAATATAAGGTAGATTGTGGTTGGCAAGGGATGAAGAAAGGGAATGTGGGAATTGACTATGAGTAAGTATAAAGGTCTTCATGGGAGCAATAAAACTTTTCTAAAATTAGATTTTGGTGAAGATGCAGAACTCAGCAAATCTACTAAAGCTCAAACCACAAGCTGATTTTTAAATCTACCTGGAATTCTCTAGTATAAATTGTTTATATTACAATCATTTTCAAATCAAATCTCTACTCTTGATGTATAATGATAAGTTGAATTGTTTTCTCATGTGGGAAATAATCTATCTCCACAGTCAGTATTTAATTCTTGGCCAAAGGAATTGTTTTCCACATATTTGCTTTGAAAACAAGAGGGGTAGTTTGATATTGTGACATGTCAAGTTAGTAGTAAAGGACTAGTCAAGGAAAGTGTTTCCTCTTCCTCCAATGAATCTGTAGACTCTTAACTGATGTGTGATTTGAAGAAATGAGCCCAGATCAGACTTCAGGCCTTTCGCCGTCTCTCACTGTGTGAACTTGGGCTTGTCCATTTTCTCTCTCCTTTTGTTTTCCTGTTTGACCACTGAATATCCATACCTGCCGAATACATACATAGGATTTTGAAGAGAACCAAACAGATAAAAGATGTCAAGGCATTTTGAAATTGATGGTGCTCTAAAAATAAAGCATTATGTATTTGATATCCTTCATGTTTCTTCTTCACATTTGATTTTCAAAGAAGGAGAAACAAGGAGAAAAGTTAGATAATTTCTTTTGGGTATTGATTGAGAAGGACTGGGTTTTCTTCCTGAGGAAGAATGTTCCACAGACTCCAAATCCTGTCCTTGTGTGACATTAACAGGCTTTTATAAAAACGGTTATGATTTGTTTAATGCCCCATTCTGGCAGCATGAAAATGAGATGGCACCACACAGGTGATTGTCAATTAAACAGGAGCTGTCAGAAAGTCAGAAATGTTGAAATATCGTGAGAGTGAATCCTAAGCACATCATATGGCAGCTGCTCAGCTGTTATTTGAACAGAGTCACTGTATGTATGTGTCATTTTCCTGCAGAATTTAATTTGAGTCCCCAACAACCAGGCATCGCTGCATTTGCATGTTGCTGTCAAGTCAAACCTGGACCTTCTAAATGAGCTAGAATGGTGGGTGGCATTTGGAGGGTGACAAGTGGAGGACATGGCTCTTGTCTCATTCTCCCTCACTCAGGATACATTGAAGAGGCCTGCATCATCCCCTGCCCCTCAGACTGCAAGCTCAGCGAGTGGTCCAACTGGTCCCGCTGCAGTAAGTCCTGTGGTAGTGGTGTGAAGGTGCGGTCTAAATGGCTTCGTGAAAAACCATACAATGGAGGAAGGCCCTGCCCCAAACTGGACCATGTTAATCAGGTATGTTCTTAACCTGGAGAGTGTTATGATGTTGAGATTTATTACTTCTCAAAAGTGGACAATAAATAAACACTCCTGAATAAGAAATGTGATGTTTTATCTTCAGAGTGTTTGAGTAAATTACATGGATGTTATTAAAATCTCAAATTACATATATTATCCCTGAAATCTCTGGAAATTCAGCACCCTCCAAGTGTACAAATATGAACATAATTCAATGGAGATAAATGGCAGTTATCTTTGAAATGATGTCAACATATTTAATCTGTCACAAAATTGTATCTAACTTGTTCAATAAGATTGTATCATTCTTATAGTTTCCCTAGACTCTCAGAAGAGTATATCCTAGTTATCAACTGCGTAAAATGAAAGAAAGTATATGGCTGTGTATCTGAAATTGGGAAAAATATGTACTATTTATTCATTTAAATTATTTGATGTAAAATAAATTGAGGAATAACAAATATAAAGAGGGATTCCAAGTCACTATGTGTGCACTATCAATTTAGTCATTGGTGCTTTTAAATTTTGTTTGGACCTTTATTAGAATGTGGATGCTTAACTCATTAGTTGTTGTCAATACTCATTACGTGTAATCTTTGGAGATAGGAAGTAGACAGACCAATGGGAGAATTGACTAATTTAAGTGTAATATATTTATCAATTATGTTTTTACCTATATGTGAATTAACAAAGAATGAATTTTATATAGTATGTGCAGATATATGAATTTAGGTTACAAATGAACACTCAAATGAATACATAGAAACATTTTGTATTGTCTAATTTGAAACTGCAGACACTGCTTACCAGAACACATATTTTCCTTCCAAAATTAGCCTAAATTTATTCATAACAACAAAAGCACATTATAGAGAAAGCAGAAACAAATTCTGAATAAACAAAGGACAGCAGTAGAGAACTGAGTTCTATAGAAATTGTTTTCAAAGACTCTTGACTTGCCCCAGGTTTCTGAATTTATTCTTTAAAAGCACCTGGATGTGAATAATGTATACCCCTGCTGCCATCTACTGGTGGTCAGGTTTCCTTGTCATGGAGCATTTTACATTTCTGAAACACTAGTTACTTCCAAAGAAGAAAATTCAATTTCATGACTCTAATTATACAAATATGGCATAGAATAACTGAAGTGGAGTATTTGTGATAAAATGAATGGTTCTTGATGAGTTTTGAAACCTCCAATTGTCAATAGAAAAATTTAATTTTCAGTAAATTATGATCCAGTCCTAGTAAACAAAAACTGTTCTCACACTCATACCCATTTCATGTTAGTGTAGATGTGTGTTTTTGTAAGATACTCATATTTACAATTTAAATAAGCTATGTTTTCCCTCCACATTTTCTTTAACAATGAATTCCAAAGGTCCAGGAACTTGTGCAAAGTTATCTTTGCTATGAAAAGTCTGTAGCCTAAAACTAATTTGTTGTCATTTCCCATTTGTGCAGAATTTGATAGGGATGTTTATGTACTTTTTTTCAGCTTGCTGGAAGTACACCTGAAGATCAGTAGCTAAAAATGTACAAGTCTAAATTAAGAAATAAGAGATTTTTAATAGCTGGAGGAAAGGGAAAATATCTTAGAATGAAGCTTTTCCTTATGGTGATGTTTTAATTATAGATTAAAAAGATAGAAGGAAATTGCAGTGGATTAAGTATATCACCTTCATATTTACATTTCAATAAATTATCATTGTAATTTAAGAAGAGATGATTTATTTTATGTAAACATGGCAAAGCAAGGTGTAGAAGCTCAACTAAGGCTTATTACTGTGCACAAGAGTAAATACCTATCTATTTCTTTTTCTTTTTCAATATAAAGCTTACTGAATGTACAAGAAAAATTTATCACTTAGGATACAGACTTTTTTAGGGGTTGGGGGAGAGTCTCTGTCAGGAAATTGTTACCTATAGACAAAGATTCTCTTGATTTGATCTAAAAAATAAAACCACAAAACTATTCTTCGACTAAAATGGAAAAACAAAATGGCTACTGTTTTAAAAATGATAGAAATATATTGTTGACAGGATATGAGTTACTTCTACAAACTGTAATTGATGACGTGGATCATATCTTCATGTTTCTGATATGTAATCTGTACACGAGGGGAGGGGATAGTAAATAGTATTTCTAACCAAGACAAAAAAAAAACATTTAACTTTGAGCAAAAATATTCTACATAAAAATATAGATTTTAGGGATTTATATATTAGCAAAATAGGAAAAGTAAAGAATAGGCAAAATTTTGTATTAACATAGAAAATTGTAAATCATATAGATTTTTACTACAGTTATGCACTCCTCAAATAAAAGGAAATTCATTGTCTTGAAAATGATGAAGTTTCATTTTCCAATTGAGGAAGCAAATCCACATTTTCTCCAGAACAGATGGATCAAGTGATTAAAAGAAATCAATGGATAGATTAATCTATATATAGATCAGTATACAGGTAATAGTGCACTCAAAGGCTGGATCACAAGTTATTTGCAATTATGTATCAATTTTTCAAGATAAACATTTAGAGGTCGGCCCATTTTTCTGAGATTTCTTCATCCTACTCATTTAATCCTTTCCTTGGTTGAGCTGTTTGAAATACCCATTCTTGTGCTTTACTTTTCAGCAACAGTAAATAGTTGATTTTCCACTCCGAAAGCATAAAAACATTCTAATCCTTTATAAGAAATAAGCCTTTATGTGTAATCATACTTGAAATTTACAACTTTTGTTCTCATTGTCAGTTGTCTATTGTCAATTTTATTAATTTCTGTTTGTCTTCTTTTTCTTCATTCCTGTTGAACATTGCTCCAGGCACAGGTAAGAATTCTACTAATTCTTAATAGAGCAGTTTTTTAAAAAACTGATTTCTGAGAATGTATTTCTTTTCTTGCTATTGTCTTTTATGTCATACAGAAAAAAATCACCTTTTTCATTATTTTGTTCTCTAGCTATTCCCTTTTTAGTTCCTAGCACAATTACCTGTGTTTTTACATTTAAATATCAAGGCCTGAGGGGAAAGGTGTGGAAAACAAGCTTCATGTACTCCCTTGACAAGGCAATGACACCCCTCATCGATGTTCTTGTGGTTTTCAAAGGGAGAGGACCAAGGGGCAGGAGGGCTGAAAATTCATATGTAGAGGTGCCCAGAACTGATTTGTCCTCACTCCAAAGTAAAAGATTAAAATGAAAGCCATGAAAGGATTAGAAAGAACAGCAGTTCCCCTTCAAATTTTCCCTTCCCAGAAGTTGTAGAGTAGTGTTTAATCCTATAATGTTAGCCCTGTTTTAATACAGCACCCAAAGGTGAAATCTGCTTGCTTATAGGAGTAACTGTAGTCTTATTCCAACAGTGCACACTTTTTATCCCTGTTTGGAATAGGTCCACTCTATTCACTTTACTTGAATTATTAGTCCAGTAAAGTTTGCACAAATAAATAACTTCAAAGAGCTACTTAAATCTATGTTTTCTGAAATTAGCTACATAAAACATTTGTGTGTGTGTATGATGGAAAATAAACTTGGACTTTCATAGATTATTGAAATAATTTTAAAGATTTTTCTTTAATGGTTGTGTCATCTTGGTTGCAGTGGATTATGATCTATTTTTTCCCTTTATTTTTTCTTGTTGAGAAAACAGCATAATTGACTCATTCCAGTAAAATGACTTAAACTGAAAGTCACACCCCACATGTGGGGTTGACAGCATTTATAGACACAGACCATAGACAATTTACTCTGTTTCATAGCTTTAGGCTATAGCTATATTATAATATGGAGTTAATTTCAGACCCTACTTCTAAGTCCTAAATGACCAATAATTAGTTTTAAAATAGCTTTATATCATATTATATATGTTTTAATTTAGTTTCCTACTTGAAAAACAAATTTTTTAAATTCCTATTGTCATACATATTTATCTGGAAAATGGGTCAAATTAAATTTATTCATAAAATACCTGTGCTCACATAATCATTTCATTCATTCTTTCTTTCTTTGGACAAATCTCTATTGAATGCCTAACAAATGAGTACTCTGAGCTAAATATTGAAAACACAAAGTTGTGAACAATGCAAATGGTCCAGAAAATTATATACAGTGCAGCAAGGGTCAGTGCAAGGAAATACACCTTTAATCTGGTCCAGTGAGTCAGATATATACTGATAACATAACAGCAGATAACAGTGTAACACAGGCAGTCTATCTTTTACTACTAGAACTCTCAAGAAGTTCACTCATTGCTATTTTAGAGTAATGAACAATAGGGAGAGGAATAAAAGAACCTTAACAATGAAATAAGATTGTGCTGGTGTGAGAGTCCTCCCACCCTCTCTCTCTCTCTCTCTTTGAATTCCCTGAGATTCCTGAGAACGATGTGTGTTTCAGGTGTATGAGGTCGTCCCATGCCATAGTGACTGCAACCAGTACATATGGGTCACAGAGCCATGGAGTGTTTGCAAGGTGACCTTTGTGAATATGCGGGACAACTGTGGAGAAGGCGTGCAAACCCGAAAAGTGAGGTAAGGCCACACCTGATTCCACAGAGAAGCCACCTTCCAGCTTCACCTGTGCTGACGTGAGTGCTGACTCCGCTCTGGGCACTTGAACAACATTGTCTTTAGTTTTATTTTTAGAGAATCATGGTTCATGGTGATCTCTAAGAGGATCTGCTTCAACCAGCAGTTAGAGATATTCTTTTCTTAAAAGACTTCACTTCCTAACTCTTTTTTTTTTCACCTGTGAGACAAAGTGAGGTTTAAAAATATTTTATTTTTTTAATTAATTTTATTGGTACATTTTTGGTATACAATATGATGACATTCATCATTGGAAATTTGCACCTTTACATAGTCTCTCTTGGTTCTTATTTTTCACCCTTGCCCAGCCCTCCCTTCAACCCCTCCATCCCTCCCTACTTACAAAGTTTTTGTTTCCATGTTTTCATTTTCTCATATTAATTCCATTCGCTTCTTTCCCCTACCCCTTCCCTTCCCCATCTATTACACCTTTTAGTCCTTATTTACACTTTCAGTTTCTCACACTAGAGAAACTATTTGGGATTTAAACACGTGTGTCCTATTTTCACTTCCTAACTCTTGAAAAGCAGCTCCTAAAGCCCCTGGCTGACTTCTGCCCCTCACGTGTTATGTGGCTGTGTTCTCCAATGGGGTAGCTACTGGCCATATAAGGTTATTTTGATTCTAATTTAAACTAATTGAAAGTAAAGTTTAAAATGTATTTCTTCATTTCAAGTGCTCAATAGCCACAGTGGCTATTTTGTTGAAGAGAATAGATACAAAACACTCTTGCCTTTTTTTTCTTTTTTTTTTGGTACCGGGGATAGAACTCGGGACCTTGAGCTTGCGAGGCAGGTGGCAGAACCACTGAGCTAAACCCCCGGCCTTCACTGTTGTCTTGTATTGAAAAATCCACTTACATGTAGGTACGTTTATTGAACTCTGTAGGTTTCTGCAAGCAAAACTTGCTCGTATTCATAAGAATCCCCTAATGTCTAACACAAATTTGGTATGTGTTAAATTTTCAATATAGTCTTTGTCACATGACTCTTAAAGTTTCTAGAATCTGTGAAACAGGTGTTTGAGATTTTATCATCTATAGCTTGTACATTCAATTATTCCAATGTTCTAAGTAACATACTAGGAACACTCATCAAGAGTTGAAATTCAAACCCAAATCTGCTGATGTCTAATTATACTAGTTTCTTCTAATCTTGCTCAGTGACACAATAAAGACAAATTTAAAATAAAATCCAGAAATTGGCTACACATGTTATTAAGTTCAATCTTTCCTGTAACTTTTTCATAAATTTTAGATTGATGTTGCAATAGGTAAATAGAACAAATTAATATTTATATCATAAAATGTTTGCATATGAATGTATACATAACTTTATTTTTTAACAGGAATTTTCTATTTTTTTCAAAAGCCCATCTGAACTCTCAATTTATTTTTTTCTAAGGAACCTAATGAAGGTGGCCTAGACATGAAGAAGGTACAGGGACAAAATGAGTACATAGGGCGAAAGAAGAAAAAGATTCTGTTTTCTATCATAATTAAATATTTTCTTTTAAAAAATAAAAGAAATTATATCCCTATATTAAGAATTAGAATAATTTGGTTGTTTTGTTATTTTAAAAAATTTATAATTAAACACCTACTGATTTTTTTCATCTTTCTCTTCAACTATTATTGCTTCTTTTTGTTTTGTAAATATGTATTCTCAGCATTTATGAAAACACTTCAAGGAAAGTAACTGTTCAGATTAATTCTTTTTTAGTAAGCATCTTTGATGCCAGTAGACTGGAGAAGGTTAGCAATGATTGTGATCTCTGATCATGTAATAATACTTGTAATACACCTCTCTAACTTTATCTTGTGCTAATTACGGTCAAAATGTTCTGCTGAAATGCCAACATGGGTGATGTTTCAGGATAGATGTGTCTATAAAAGAGCAGGTTTAAATGTATCCAACCTCAGCCTTCCTCTTTGAGACCAGTGTAGCATATCAAGGAGTGGGTGGTAGTAGTAATTTGCCATTGATAGAAACCTGTATTTTTTCAGTGACATTTTTTAAGAATTGCCTATAGTATGATATTTTTAACTCTTTTGGGAGGAAATGCATGCATACCCATGTTTATAATAGCACAATTTATAATAGCTAGATCCTGGAAACAGTGTATATGTCTATCAACAGATGAATGGACAAGGAGAATGTGGTATTTAAACACAATGGAATACTATTGTGCCATAAAAGAAAGATAAACTTGAGGAATTCATAGGTAAATGGATGAAACTTGAGAACAGAAAGTTAAGTAAGTCAGAAACACAAGCTTAAATATCACATGATTTTTCTTTGTATGACAAACTCAAAACATATATATATCCAAATGAGGAACAAAATGGAAGATAGATACCTATGAAGTGGAGAGAGGTTCAAATGCTTACCCAAATTGCCTATTCCATTGTTTCAAAAATATTTTAATATATATGCTAATTTATTTCATTTATGTTACTAGTTTCTCTTAGTTCATTAAAAAGAAAGTTTTGTGCTAATATCTGTTTCTTCTTTGTATGAGAAAATCTTTTCTGTAGATGTCTTGTACTCTGAGTAACTACTTTGAAGATAATGATACACAGTGTATTAACTATTGTTGTTTTCTTAGTATTTTGCTCTATTGTATCATAAAATAAAATATGAAAAAGAATTACCAGCACATATTGACAATAAAAAAACAAATTTAGTTGCTGTTGGTATTGAATTTCCCGTGGACAATATACTTCGTTATTGCTACACCTATCGTGGACCCCTTGCCTCACCCTTTATCTCAAAATTTGTGCTAGTCTATTTACTTTTAATGCCATTCCATCTTCTCACAGCATTATTTTTGCTCATTGAAAGAAATAAAAGGTAAAACTTTGAAGAAAGCAGATGAATTTAGAATGCCTTCTGTTCGGGTCAACACTTGATCCAAATACTTCTTCTGTATTCTAGGGTGATAAATATTATTAATATGAAAGAAAATAAAACCACTTAGTAGGTTGTTTGCTCCCTATTTTATGCAATGAAAATGTATGTTTAAAATAAGAGCCTGTTAGAAATAAATAAAATCTGCTGAGCATTTCTGAGTGGTAAATATAATTGATATAAATGTATAATATTATCAAGTATATAAGTATAGGCTATATATTTTAATTATATAATATACATTCTTATTATTTGTTCTGATTTTCCGTAAATGAATTTGTGACTTGTATAATACAAAATTAAAATAAAAGGAAAAACTTTGAAAATGAACTTCATGCACATAACTACTTACTAGACATTGAATATCTGTTCTTAACTTGGATCAATAGGTAATTTTGCAACTTAATCCTTGTGTATTTGTCAGTACCTACCATGAATGTAATCTCAGAATTAAATCCAACTTCTGAGCAGGGAAATGACTTGTCTGCACATGTCCTCTTCAAGCTGGGGACAAAAGAACATTTTTTAAAATTCTCTTGCAGTAGAACTTTTTCTAGGAAACAAAATCCTCTCAAAAAGGTTATAGCCTGATTTTTTTTGGCAATGAAATCAGTAAATATCTACCTTTGTATGTTTTTATGACTGCTTTTTATATACAGAGTATACAAAAATGCAGAGGTAGACATTTGTATGGATATTTTTTCAGGCTACCAACCCAAATAGGATATGACCAATGGCACAACATTCAAGTCTTTGAATATATTCCACAGGAAAAGGATATTTCCCTTACATTTGTTAGCACTTTATAGAAATATGATTCTGCAAAATAAATTTGTAAAAATGTAATGTCCCTACTGATCATAAATCTCTTAGAAAAGTTGGGATTCCAGGTAAAATTGGTAACATAATTTGACTGACAGGTTAAAACATTGCAATGGTGTGAGAAACTTAAGAGTTTGAGCCTTCCTTTTCATTCACTCTGATGCTGTTCTCTTCCCAAACTTATTAATTTGGCTGACCTTTTCCAAGTTATAGATGAAGAATAAAGTTCTTTCTTCCACTACTGAAGAGTCCAGAGAGATTGTTACTATGGTAACAGGGAAGCCACATTAATTGAATTCCTAAGAGTTAGGTACAGAGTCCTTCATGACTGCTTAGAATAGAATAAATTGAATGCTAGGTTTCAATTTGTTCGGTTAAAAACAAAACTAGTGATTAAAAAGTCAAGATACAGGAAGATCCAAATAACCATATTTAGAGAATTTGTGTTATTATAATTTTCTTTTCACTTCTTGCTTTCTTTTCAGATTAGCAATAGATGGAAGCTGAAATTACTTTTAAAACAACAGAGAAAATTGATAAATGTCTCCAGTTATCTCTGAAAACACTTCATAAAATCTTTCATATAGGTATTATGATATGGCTAGTCTTCCATCATATGTGAATCATGTCAACCATCTCTACAGAATCCACTATTTTTGTAAGACAAACACAGCATATAAATCAAAATTGTAACATCTCTGTGAGTCTTTTTGGACCACCCTCATTAGTTGCTGCCTCATATGTGAATCTGAATGACTCTTTCCTTTCAGAAAAGCTCACCTGGAGGGCAGAATTTACATATATGCATATATTATGATCGTGCATGAAAGCATATATTTTTAAATCAAGCAGAAGCACTACAAGTATTCAGGGGAGACAGAGATCTTTTTAAGTATTCATTTTTGGAAAGTTATTCATTAAATGCAAAGCTTCCGGTCCTAAACCTAAGATGATGTAAGAAGAACCACCTATTCTATGGCTGGCCATTATTTTAATTGTTCGATTCTTTCACTGACATGTATTTTTTTCTCTAGATGCATGCAAAATACAGCAGATGGCCCTTCTGAACTTGTGGAGGATTACCTCTGTGACCCAGAAGAGATGCCCCTGGGCTCTAGAGAGTGCAAATTACCATGCCCTGAGGACTGTGTAATATCTGAATGGGGCCCATGGACCCGATGTACTTTGGTGAGATGATTAATTGTTTTACTAATATGTAGTTTGCTTGATTCTTTACCACTAAAGCTTTAGAGATATTAAGAAAAATGATAGCTTCAATGTAAAATCTGATGGTGAACCAAGTTTACCAAAGCAAAGTGTGTTTTCTTGGCCAATTCATTCTCTAACAGTACCATGTAAGGTCAGTAATGTTTCCTCTCACACTAAATGGCTCCACCTCTTGCAAGCCTTTTACCCCTAACTCAGAACACACAATGTCTTACAAATCCACAGCATGTTAAAAACTGCAGTGGCGATAAAGATCCCCTTCAAGAAAAGAGAAAATGATGGAAGCTCTAATAAAAGTGCTATAATGGTGCCAGTTTATTGTCACCCCTTGCTTTTTTCCCAATCCATTTTAAATAGTAGATGTAATCTTTCACACAGTGAGGGTGCTACAGCAGGAGTATTAACACTAAAAAGCAAACGATACTGGGTAAGAAACTTAGTAGAAAGAAGAGAGATCCACATCAGTGATTCTTCTTCCACACTCTGAGCCTGCAAAAGCACCTGAAAGTTTCAAAACTCAAGCTTCTGGATTTCAATAGCAGCAGGGGCTGTACCATGGCACTCTGGGAAGGGTATCACTTGAAACAGCACTGGCAACTTAGGAAATTTACTTATACTTGGCACCTCCATACATATGCATATTTCTAAAAGAGCATCAAAAGCATGAGGAAAATTTGTCTAATATGCTGAAATGAACTAAAGAGTTTTAAGAAAGAGTCTATAGTCTCTGTATTCTAAGGAGAAATTGCTTCAAAGACGTTGACTGGCATCTAAATAATACATCTGGAGCAAAATGGGCCTGGTATTTGACTTTACTACAGGTTAAAGTGCAATGAAAAACCAACTTTTTCACAAGAGCATGTCTTAGTTACTTTTCTCATTGCTGAGACAAAATACCCTACATCCAACATTAAAGGAGGAAAGATTTATTTACCTCACAGTTTGTGGAGGTTTCAGACCATAACCAGCTGGCTCCAAAGCAGGGTGGCATGTCAGACAGGCATTGCAGAAGAGAAACAGGTGTGTCCTTGCTTGATTCCTATTCTTAGAAAACTAATGTTTTCAGAAGACTGAATCAGTCAAAGAATGGCAGGCAAGTCTTTTTAGGTATTAAATTGTGATGTGTGAATATATTTGTATGCATTAGGAAAATAAAAACCATGAATACCTAGATAGTTTTTAAAATTACTCTTGCAAAGATTTTTCTAGCGTAAAAGACTGCATGCATAATTTTACATATAAGGCATTAGCATTATACAATAGCAAACATGACTTTCAGTATGTGTTGGTGTAAATATAAGGTGATGTGTGAATTAGTGGTTGACACATAGAATCTTAAGCATCTTATAGCTAGATGAAACTTTAGTCTCAGCTAACACCTTCATGTTATACATGGAAAACTGAAGTATAATCAGACTAACTGACATGCCAAGTTAGCCAGTGCCATAAGCATTCTGACTCCTGCTCCAGCACTGTACCTAATGTCCTAGTTGTTGTGTGTCTGAGAATTCACCTTTCTGAGGCGTGGTATTGTTCTTTATAAGCCTTGCAATCAAAGCACTTCCAGGCAAAGATCAGCTGATCCCATCAGACAACCTGCTGATGAAGGAAGACCCTGCCCTGAAGCTATTGAAAAGGAACCCTGTAACCTGAACAAAAACTGCTACCACTATGATTATAATGTGACAGGTACGTGGAGAATCATCTCACCTCAGAGCTAAAGGCCAAATCCCATGTCTGTCTGCTCTGAGACACTCCCATCAGTATAGCTTGACTCCATCTGTTTATTTTTTGGACCTGGAGCTTATGCTCCCAGAAATAATTAGTTATTAAACAACAGAAACATTTATGTGTTCTATTTTTTAGCAAACTTCAACATATAGAGAATAAAAATCTCAACAGACATTGACCCATAAAGTAGGTTGTGAATATTCTAAGTAATCCTATTTGAAACATCACCCACTTTATAAAGATGCAGTAAAAAAAACATTTTTAATAAAGATTCCAAGTTTATTGAAACATATATTTCTTTTTTAGATATTTAATTGCCATCTCCTTGAGATAACAATTCTGAGGTGTATGAGTAGCTTATAAGTATGGCTAGTTTGTTATAAAAACATCAGCAGTCTTAAATTGCCCAAAGATTATAAATCAATGTTATAAAAGGTAAAGAAAAATACGTGAGTGTTTTTCAGAAAACCAAACTTATTATAAATTTCTTTTTACCCTAAAATGTATTTAATATTTTTCATACAACAAGAAAATATTTCATTGGTTTATATAATGTGGGACAACATTAGCTAACGTTAGAATTTTTCACAAGTACAATGATATCACAGTCATATTGACCTTTTGTTTCTTTTGGTTTTTCCCTTCAATTTGTTTTTGGGACAGAAAGGAAGTCAAAGTATTCTGGGATATGCTGTGTTAGCTTGGATAAAAGATGAAAAAATTGTTTTGCAAAAAAATAAAAGAATGAAATAATATGCCAAAGTTATTTTTGAAATAAGTTTGTATTTAAAGCATTATAAATATAGATAATTAATAAAATATGTACTTTTATTAGAATATGAGTATATAAAGTACCATCCATTAAAATTACGGTAATTTTGTGAAAAGATAAATAATGCTAAAATTTTTATTCTACTTTTATTATAAAAAATGCCTAAGTGACATTGATCTCTAGGCCCAAGTCATTTTTTCCAATATCACCAAACGGCTAGCTATCAAGATTGTCAACTAGACATCTGCCTTGAAGAATAATCCCTGAAGCTATGTGCAACCCGAGCAATTCCATTTGATTCCTGATATGTTCAAAGCTGGGACCCATATGCTCTGCATGTGGGATGATTGATTGCAGGGCTTACAAAGCAGTTTTGAATTAAGTATGGGATTCAGGTCATCAGAGTTTCATTTGAAATCTGTTTCATGCGTAGCCTTCTGTTCCGATGGGCTCCTTTCCTTTCAGACTGGAGTACGTGTCAGCTGAGTGAGAAGGCAGTTTGCGGAAATGGCATTAAAACAAGAATGTTGGACTGTGTCCGAAGCGATGGCAAATCAGTGGACCTGAAATATTGTGAAGAGGTGGGTGGGTGCTGTTTTACATCTTTGTGAGTAAATTTTTCCCTAATAATTTTATTTCATGTTAAACTTATTGACCTGTGTGCAGCTCATCACAGCAGATGTTTTCTGCACTATTCACAAGCCACTTAGTACCCTCTTGAAAAAAGACAATATCCCACACTACTGATTTCCACATGTAATTTCCTGTATTTTGTTCTCCTTGGAGCCCAAAGGCATGCTAATTAGCCCATTCCCAAAGAAATGTTTATGAAATAATGAGTAATCAAGGTGAATAAAGGCAATAAATCTTAATCAGACTACTCATCATCTTTTGTAATTCAGAGTTTTTGTAGTGCCTGGGACACCTACCAAAATCCCTCATTTATTCTCTCTGTTGTTAAACATTGATCGCCTATGGTTTGGTAGCAGATTTTGATATTAAGAGCTAATATGTGAGAGTCCAAGTGCTCAGGTCTGGATAATACAGCTTGAAATTCAAACAAAGAAATGAAATCTGCTACTATTACTTTTGGGGTAAAGAAAATTATAGTTGTTAATTCTCTTATTGAAAACTGTAATGTCACCATTCCTAGATATGACCTTTGGTACAGTGAGAAAAAATGACCTTCCTTAGTTTTCATGAAGCTACACTTCATGTTATAATAACCTTATCTGATTGCCATACCAAAAATGCACTCACATTCCTGACAAGTTTTGCTCTGGGTACATCTGAAGCCCACTGGGTCCAGTTCAAACCAACATAAGCAGAAGCTTCAATAGATCTGGAGTAGTCCAAGAGGAACTTATAACCTCATTGAAGAGTCCAGCAGATATGGCCACCACAAATTATGTCTGCAGATTTTGGGTATTAATATAACCCCAGAGTAAACTGTCCTAACTCCTAAGAAAAATTCTAGATGGAAATATTTTAATCCATTTGATATCTTCAGCATGTGCACTTAACTTCCTTAAATTTGTGTTCATGGGAGCAGAGCTCTCAAGTGTGCTGAAAACGTCTAGTTGTTTAGTTAATAAATCCCTCCCACTGTAATCTTACAACACAATTTATTTTATGCTTACTTTAAATTTAAATAATTTAAATTTCACAGCTAAATCATTTGGGTTTTGAAGATAATAACATTGAAGTAGTATAACCATTATACAAATATCATTATTATGAATGGAGATTATTATAGTCATATACTGGCTGGAGAGCTTTCTGGGATCTGCTTCTAGTTGATTAATATGGCCTCTATTTTGCAAATGCACAGATAAATGCCATCCTGGACCAGAATTAAATAGAAAATGAGTAGCTCTGAGAGCATTTTGAAAGCTGAACCCAAATCATACAAGACCAATATTCAACTATTTTGTATGACTAAAGTACTAAGGCATAAATAGGATCAGAGGTTTCTTAACTAGAATAAAACCTATGAAATATCTAATTTCAATTATTTTAGATCCAAGATGTTTACCCTTAAGTGAAAATACCATATTTGAATACTGCAATAACAATTAGAGATTCACATTCCAACATTCTGGTACTGTCTTTAGTAGAATGGTGTTACTTTCATAGGGATTTGGATCAAACAGCTTACTTCCCATTTTATTCATTCTACTAGATCTGCAATAGCTTTCCAAGAAAAACTAGGCCATCTTTTTAAACAGTGGACTGATTGCCTACCTGCTAATACATGTGCAAACCCTGCATTTACAGCAATAGCAGTAGGTAACTCTTGCTGCTTCTCTAATAGACCCAGAGAAAGATGTCATTACTGCCCCACAAAGAAAAAAAATGAAGGTTGAGCCCTAGTATTTATATAGTATTTTTTTCCTTCAGTGTTTTTCAGAAATTTATTCACCTGATACCTAGGAATTCATTTCTCCTTTCCTATTCTTTGAACCCTAAGTAGATTTCCTTTAATTAAGACTAATATCTTTTGCTAAATAAATGGATAGGTAGATAGCCAGATAAATATGAAAGTGACTAAAAAACCACAATAAATGTAAAAAAGTAGAGAATTAATGTGTCTAATTAGTAGATATCCAAGATATCTGTAAACATATATCCTCTTTCACTCTCTAAGTTGTAATAGTTGAATTCTGTGATTCAAGCTCTCTATGAATCCATCATTTACTCTAAATGTAACACATTATTTTAATCAAATCATTCTAAGATTCTTATAAGCAACCTCCCATGACTTTTATGAGTTAAAATAAAGATTTTTTATAAGTAAAAATACAGATTTGGCAAAGTGATGATTGGACATAAAACATTTTCTATATAAAAGAATATGTGTTATGTTTATTTTAAATGAGGAAAACATATTTTTTATAAAAAGGACAAGTGTGATATGGTAAAAAAATAATTTTATCCTAAATACTCAGCTGTCAAGTATTCCCATAGTAGAATGTAATAGAAGTGCCTAGGAGGGAAGTAGTCCAAAAATCAGGATAAAGATGAAAAATATATATATCACAATTCCCTACAATGAATGCATTTAGTGTGTACCCCAGACATATACTAATAAAAAAGGGAAGAAGAAAAAATGTGTATGCAATAGAGAATGCAGTTAAATAAGTTTGTATGCCCCTATTTTAAAAAAAAAAAAACACCAACAGTATAAACATATGCAATGTGTTGTATAAAAGCCATTGATCTGATCATCTCTCAATGAATAGCTTAGAGCAAAGAACTATAATTGAAGCACAATATAATGGTTCAGAAAATTTTTCTATTGTTATCTTCTGCTGTATAAATTTAAAAATATAAGTTTCTCTTTCATATAGAAACAACAAAGGCCTTTAAAATCCCAAGAACTACTAATATAAAAATGTTATTCTTCCATCAAGCTCTTAAATTTTTCCTATTTTAATGCTACTTTGTACCTTAGAATTTTTATGTTAGAATATTCAATAAATTAATTTGAAACCTCTACTTATATTTTTTAAGTAGGACATGTAAGCTATATGCAATGAATCCTAAATGTCAATAAAATGGCACAATTATTATCTGATAAGAAGCTTAAAAACAAAATAACTAAATTTTACTACAGTTATCTGCTGAGATCAGTTTTAGAAAAGAAAATGTTTGTTTAAAAAGTGCATATAAAGCATTCATCATCAAAAACACCCAGAGGAGCTACATTTCTTTTTGAGAAAGACAGTTAAAAAACTTTGGCGGGCAGAGGAGGTAATGAAGGTTTTGTGAATGTTAAGCACACTCTCAACAATTAAACTTCATCCTTAGCCCCCAAATTGACATTTTATATTATTTCATCGCATTATATCATTAGTCTTGAGTGGCTGTTTGTCTTAAAACCTTTCCCTTTTCCTTTTCTGTTTAACATGTAAAAATAAATAATATCCTGAAGATACAACTATGGGTCTATATATTAATTATATTCTTCCCTTTGAACCAACAGAGAATAATTATACTTATACTTATTTTCCTCATTTAGGGAAATAACCAGTTTGGAGATTAAATGCATTTTTCTCATTGTTTACTAAAACTTATTATATAGCACTTGAGTATATACAATCAGCAGCCCTTTCACTCACCCAGTAAGTACCCTTGGCTGCAACTCTCCTGGGTTGAGCCATAAAAGTTAGGATATATGCTAGTTTGGATCTCTTGTGCTCCCCTCTCCCCTTCTCTCTTCACCTCTTTCCTCTCCTCCCCTCCTTCCCACTGACAGTACATCCTCAATAGATCTCCCTCTATCTTTTCAGCTTGGCCTTGAGAGACACTGGCAGATGAACACATCCTGTGTGGTGGAATGTCCTGTGAACTGTCAGCTGTCTGACTGGTCTCCTTGGTCAGAATGTTCTCAAACATGTGGCCTCACAGGTTTGTTTGTACCACAGTTAGCATTAGGCTAGTTGTCAAGATGTATAAAATAAAATATCCTTCCTTCAGTCATATGAGATAACCTTCAGAAAGCCGAGATTGGGAGTCTTTCTTTCTAAAACATGGGAGCTTTATTTATTCCTGGGTCTCCTTAAGAGAGATCTCTGTGCTCCTCCTCCCACTAAGATATCTGCCTGCACAACCCTAGCATACCACTGAAGTCACATCACTTTGTATCTCTGAAAGGAAAAATGATCCGAAGACGAACAGTGACCCAGCCCTTTCAGGGTGATGGAAGACCATGTCCTTCCCTGATGGAACAGTCCAAGCCCTGCCCAGTGAAGCCCTGTTATCGGTGGCAGTATGGCCAGTGGTCTGCGTGCCAAGTGCAGGTACCAAATCTCAAGAAGTTGTGTGAACTGTGTGCGACAGAGACTTGTTTTCAGAAACATTTTTCAGCACTGATAAGCTTTAGGTTCCTGCTTAAAGATTTTAGTTACTTTGCTATTTTGCAACCATTTCATTAGTTTTGAAAATAAACACTCCCTGTCCTGTACTTTTAGAATTATTTGGAGACCAATTCATTTTAATGAAAACTTATTTGCTGTCTTTGGCTAGAAAACAAATAAATTGTTCAGTGCATGCTTTATAGCTTGTGTCCTATAAGACTTCTTCCCTGGGGTTTCAAATGGTTCTTTAACGGTTCATAAATCAAAATCAGTGATGCAGAGATGACTGTAAGTGATGAGCTCCCCGATGAATTATTTTCCTTTTCCTAATTAGTCATTTCTTCCTCCATTCCAGGAGGCCCAGTGTGGAGGAGGAACCAGAACAAGGAACATTTCGTGTGTAGTCAGTGATGGGTCAACTGATGATTTCAGCAAAGTGGTGGATGAGGAATTCTGTGCTGACATTGAACCCATTGTAGATGGTAATAAAAAAATGGTTCTGGAGGAAACCTGCACCCAGCCTTGCCCAGGTAACAACAGCAGAACAGAATCTAATTTGATGATTTCCTCCCAAGGCCAGGGTCAAGGTTTTGCAGATATAGGTAAGTTAAGGGATGTCAATCTTATGAGTAGTCCTCTACCAGAAGCTGGACACCATGCCTGTGGGTAGACAGGGCACTGCCTCCTTACTGCACATAGGGTGGAGTCAGTCTCTCATGGGGCCTCTCTTAATATCCCTTGGGAGTCTTATCATTTGCAGAGGATGTGAATTAAGGCCTTTAGGCTTTGGTCTCACATGGAAAATATGGCATAGAAGTTGAGAAAATCACCCTTGGACTTAATCCATTTGGTATTTCCAAGAGAAAATAGAGAATGAGGGACAGGCAATGTTCAAATACATAAGGCTAAAGAAGATGTGAATTTTTTTTTCTTTTGTGGCTGGCTTTCACTTAGCATGTTTTTTCAAGGTTCGTTCACTTTTTAAATTTGTACATTCTTATAATGAAAGCTTACTTTGAATCCTGGACAGAATCAACAACAAATTCACACATACAAATGCTACAGTTAAAGCATAACATGGAGAAGCAGTAAAGCATTTAAAAAACAGTCAACTGGGCCTGATAGTGCACACCTGTAATCCAGCACTCTGAGAGGCTGAGGCAGGACTTGGGTAAATCTGAGCCCAGTCTTGGCAATTTAATGACTAAGCAAGACCTTATATCAAAATACAAATACTTTAAAAAAAGCTGAGGGTGTAGTTCAGTGTGAGCACACTATGTTCAATCCCTAGTACCAAAAAACAAAAACAAAAAAGAAAGAAAAGATCAGATTACCTCCAACTTGAAGACAAAATAATATGAGATTGTAGAAGAAAATATTGAATGATATTATTCAGAATCAATGGTAGACAAAAGAAGTGCAGGATATAAAATGGAGAAAGCAAATATTTTACATTAAATATTATAAAAATATTGGAAGACAAGATAGGCTAATATTTAGGAACTTCAGCTTAATGTAGAGAATTGCAGGGGCAATTTTAAGCCAAAAAACAATAAGAAACACACTCTTAGGAAAGATATTTGGGCATATATTTAGTTTGTAATAGATATGAAGTGAACAAAACTGGAAATGAATTAACTATTTTATTCAAAAATAGGAACTTTTTATTTTCCAATTTCCTTATAAGTAAGAAAAATGTGTTTCTTTTGAAATATATTCTTTTGAATAAGACCTCAAAAAAGTAAAAATAAAAATTTGGCAAAGTGATGATTGTGCATAAAACATTTTCTATATAAAAATATGAGTTATGATCATTTTAAATGAAAAAATATATTTTTATAAAACTATAAATGGGATTGACACTTTAAAAATAAAAAACCTGATAACATGGACTACCCAGCCGCTTATGCCTCAATTTATTCATTGCTTAGTACATAAATTGAGATAATTATAGTTTATTATTTATTGTTAAGATCAACTGAATGAAATTGAATAAAGCAGTAAGTAAAATAACCCAGTACTTTGAATTATAGGTTAGACATCAAGGTCATTCAATTGTTGTGATGGTCTTTGCACACACAAATACTTTTGTTTACATCAGGTTAATATATAGACAATTGAAAAAATAAAAACCTGAATAACAACCTTTATTCACTGGGTATAGTTTCAGTTATGGACGCTGAATAAGCCCTAGAGATCTGCTGTACAACATTGTGCCTGTAGTTAACAATACTGTATTATACACTGAAACTTTTATTAAGAAGATAGAGTCATGTTAAATGTTCTTAATAAAATAGGATCTGGCTTTTAGAGTTAAACAATGTGTTTCTTAGTCTCGCAATTTCCAATAAAAACTGATCCATGAATTCATGGACCATTTCCTGTCCTTGAAGCTGGCCTGGTCTCAGTCAAAAGCTTACACACCATTCAACTTAGTAAAATCATTGAGTTAAAGTAGATCACTATTGTGACTGTGGCAGTAGGTGAGGGCTTCAGGGCATGATTAAGGGCTGGACTTGTGGACTTTGATGTGTTGAACTGCCACACAGTCAACAAAAAGTGTCCAAGTCTAAAATGTGGAGGGCCTACCAATTCCAAAACCAAATGCCCTGCATCAATCGTAGACTCATTATGTTATCTACCATATTGTTCAGAACTGGCCTTTTTCCTGGGAACTTGGGTATGCCTTTCTGTGGATACCCACTACATATTTTCATTGTACTTCCCACAGCACAGTCACTCATTCCCTTGATCTTTATATATCGGGGGTAATTATGGGACAGGTACTGGACTTGTGGATGGAAATACAATGGATGACAAACTAACCCTGTTCTCATAGAGCTCACTTTCTAATGGCAGAAACAGTTAATAATCTAATAGTGACATAAATAAGCATAAATCATACGCTGTCGTAAATATGTAAAAGAAAACTACAAGGCACCATGATAATGGTGAATGTAACATAGATCCTATTTTAATTAAAGTAACTACAAATCAAGAAGGGAGCTGCTTTTTCCCATATAAATTATATTAATTATATTCATTTAAGTTCCTCTCTTGCTAGTTTTCTCTAATGATAGGTTTGAAAAGCTAGCAATATGTGAACTTATAAGATTTAAAGAATAGAATGTTGAATTAGGTACATTTCATGCATTTAATTGTTGCGCCTTTGGCAGATGTGATGTAGTTTTATTTTTATTACAATAGTTTACATGCTCAAATGCATATAAAAGTATGCACAGTACAGCCTCACTGTAATTTGTTATTATTAAATCTCTGAATTTTGACTTGCATTATTTTGGGATGATAATTCTATAACTCACAGACTGTCACTAAAAGATTTATTGAGTTTTCTTGCAAAATACATGATGTTAAATGAGAATAAACACAGAGAAGAAACCTTCTAATAAAAGGGTACATCTTACTTTCATGTAGTTTGCGATCACCAAGGTGAAGTTGTACTACATTCATGTTGACAGGATATTTTTATTTTAACTTTAATTTTTCCTGAATACTTAAAAACTGAGTAGCCCAAATGTGGCATGTCCTAGATGATAGAAGTGTTTCTTAAACTTTCTTAGAATACATCAAAGGTCAAGGATTTAGCTCAGTGGTTCAGGTGCCTGTCTCGCAAGTTCAAGGTCCTGAGTTTGATCCCTGGTACCAAAATAAAACATTAAAATTTTTTAGTTTCTTTTTTCTTTCATTTCTAAAATTTACTAGAACATTTTATATCATCAGTAATGCTAATGATTTCTCTAATAAAAATCTACAAAAATCACTCTGCTATCATACATGTATCTGTCAGTCAATATTTTATACATTATGAGGATTTCTTAATCAGGATTTCCTAGTACAAAACATTTTTTCCATTAATCAGATAATATTAGCAATATTAATATTAGTAATCTTCAGCATAAAATAAAGCAATATGACCTATTCATGTGATTTGGATGAAATGATAGTATCTTCTAATGGACTTGGGTCCACCATTATAGCTGTACATACTGAAACATATCACCAAGTAGTCTGTCCTGAAGAATGAATGGGAATGTGGAAAAGTAAATTTCATTAGATCTTCCCTATTCTCAAAATGTTTAGAGATGTTGAACATATAGATACACTATGGCCTAGAAGTTCCACTCACATGTATATTCCCAATACAAATATATATGGGGATATGTACATGTCTATCAAAGACTTGTTCTAAAAGATTCACAAAGCACTATTCATAATAGGGAAAAATTATCCTGTCTATATGCCTATCAATAATAAAATGGGTATCTAATTTGTAGTATATTCATACAAAAGTCCAGCAATAAGAATGAGCACATTAAAATTGCATTAATATATGATAGTTCTCAAGGACATAAATGAGTGAAAGAAGGTAGACACACAAAAATGCATATAGTATTCACATAACATGGCAGGGGCTTCTGAGATTCTGGGATGGTTCTGTCCCTTGATTTAATGTTGATTACATGGATACAAAATAACATTGTGACAATTCAGCTCTCTGCATTTATGATACATATTGGTATTTCATGTACGATGTATTACTCTTCAGTAAATATTTAGTAAAGATGAATGATGTAAGATGTATATCAAAGAAAATAGCATCATTTCTACTACTGCAGCTGCTCAGCTTGCTGTCTTACCTCAATATTTCTGAGAAGACATAGGAGTAAAACATAAATAACCAGCTTTCTTAGCCTTGGACTTCATACTGCTTTGAAATTATGAATACCTAGAAGACAATAGACCCCTTTATGATGCTATACAAGAAACATGTGTGTCTTGACCAACCATCTCTTAGGAGGTAATCATAATGGGAAAGCTCCTTCAAGTCACAGTTATATTTTATATCATTAAGCAAGATATAGCAAGTACTCGCCACTCAGAAAGTAACAATAGTTATGAAAACTTTTTAAATTGTTTATACATTTGAAATTATTAGATGCTTATCTAAATTTTATAAATATTATCTATGAATAGCATACCTGCAAGCATTCCTAGTGCAATTAGAATTACAATGAGTATTTGCTTGGCCATTCTCCATGGGTCTGGGTATGAACTACCAATTTATGATTTTCAGGGGACTGTTACTTGGAGGACTGGTCTTCATGGAGCCCATGTCAGCTGACCTGTGTGAATGGGGAGGATCTTGGCTTTGGTGGAATACAGGTCCGATCCAGAGCAGTGATTATACAAGAACTAGAGAATCAACATCTGTGCCCAGAACAGATGTTAGAAACAAAGTCATGTGATGGTGAGTGTCTACACCTCAGTAAATCTATTCATTTTAGTTTTGTGTCAATACACAAAAGCATAAGATACTTTTCAGCTGGGTGTGATGGAACATGCCTGTAATCCTATCTACTGGGTAGTCTGAGGCAGGAGGATTGAGAGTTCAAGCCAGCCTGGATAACTTAGTGAGATCCTGCCTCAAATAAAACATAAAATAAAAAGGATTGGGGTTGTAGGTCATTGGTAGATTCCCTGAGTTCACTCTCTAGTACTACAAAAAAAAATATTTTTTTTCTATTAAACAAATTTTCTAAAGTCCTACTTAAGGTTGAGAATTAAATTAATAGTAACATTCTGAATTATAAAAGTTTAGAAGAAAAATCCTGTCACCCATAATAAATTAGACATAAAATATGGTACGTTTCCCAGATTTATGAGCTAAAGAAGGCTGAGATAATTAAGAGCACACTTTACACTTGTAACAATAATCATGCGTGAATCTAACAATATTTTCCATTTATTTAAATCAAATGACAAGATAAAAGAAAACTTACAAACCCACAGTAAAATAGGAAACTTTACTATTCGCAGAAATTGATAAATCAAATTGTTGCTAACGATTAGCAATTTTAAGGTAAAATAATCAATATGTGATATGCAAATATATCAAGAACCCCAATTATATTACTAGCATAAACTAATAAAAAAGTTTAAATAAAATAAATTTGCGATTTTAATTTTAATATAATTTGACACCAAACATATAAGTTCATGTATGTTGTGTGTCTATGTATGTGTACTATTCATTCAATATGGAGAATATGGGGCTCAACAACACTTTCATTCCTATTTGTTCTGAAACAATTAAGAAGTATAACATACAATGCTATTGAGGATCCAAAATATCACCTTTATACCAAAAAACTGAAGAAGAGGGCATAGAATGTCAAAGAACGCTTAGAATGAAAACCAAATGAGGGGAATGGAATTAATATGAGAAAATGAAAAATGGAAACAAAGTCTTTGTAAATAGGGAGGGATGGAGGGGTTGAAGGGAGGGCAGGGGAATGGGGAAAAATAAGAATCAAGGTATATTATGTAAAAGTACAAATCTCCAATGATGAGTGTCATTATATTGTATACCTAAAATGTACCAATAAAATAAAAAATCCAAAATATCTACAAAGAAAACTAAAGGGAATTGATGACTCAACCCCCACAAGTAGATAAAATTCCTACTCTGTCAATTTAATCTTCATAATTTCTCAACCAGATGAAGCAACCAGATGTCCAAAAACCTGGGACAGACTAGCTAAAGGGATAGAACCAGCTTGATGCTTATAATAAATAATTCCCCAGGAAAGAAAGAGAATTGTTTATCCCAAATGACAGGAAAGTAACATTAGAAATCAATATCACAGTAGTTGCACACTCAAAATGTCCCTTCATGCATACCCAGAACCTGAAAACTGCACTTCTCGCATGTTACATATCAAGCATTATGTGGAATATAGCAAAGAAGCACTTAAAAGAAAACCTAGTCTTAAATGCTTACGTAGGAGGAAGAAAAGTTAAAAATGAGCTATGTTTCAATTCTTTTTTATTGCAAATGGTTTGAAGAAGTAGAACACAACCAATATATATGAATACAAACTCAGTAACAGATTAACAAAGTAAATCACCTTGTAGAAAATCAATGAAGAAAAACAGAGCAAAGCCAGCACTACTACATATAAAAAGTTTAGAAAATATAATAGAGGTGTATAGTTTTTGCTGAAAATGTAAAAACTTAAGTGAAGATAATGTACAGAATATTATAACTTATCAAGACGGATAGAAAAGCTACATAGCTACACCATGAATTCTATAATCATTAAAAATCAAATATATGCACACATATGCACACAGTCAAAAACCTGAAGGGGTTTAATTATGTTTTACCAAAAGTTAAACAAACAGATGACTTTTATTTATATGAAATTCTAAGAAAATACCAATAAATTAAGTGGGAAAAGAAAAGTAAGGAAAATCTCCTGAGCTCCTGTGATACTATAACCTTGACATTGAAACTGGTCAATTAAATAAAACTACCCATGATAATAAATGTCAAATCCTATAAAAATGTTATATAACAGAACAATAATGTATTTAATACATAATTAATATGATTAGTTATAACATTCTATAAATACAAATTTACCTAAATATTAGAAAAATCTATTATAATTCTACATGTTAATAAAAACAAAAAGGATATGAGTTTTAAATGCATGTCGCAAAAGTGCAGAACTCCATCCTCATTTACTAAAAAAAGTGCAAGACAAACTTAAATTAAAAGGAAAAAGTTTACACTAAAAATTTATGATACTTTATCAACAAATATTTGGAAGTAAGAAGAGAGTTAAACAGTATATGATTTAAAAGCTGATATACAACTGAGTCTTACTTTTACCAGGAAGACTCAGTTATAAAATTATGTTAACTATAAAAATATCACTGTACCAGTAAAAATAAGTCTGACAAAAAGAGGTAAGTTACATGAGGAAAAATTATACAGTTTTATTGAAAGGAATAAAGAACTAAAACATTGATAAACTACTACAGAATCATGGATAAAGATCTTCAATATCAAAATATCAATTTTATATAAATTTAGCTATAAATTCCATGTGATATGAGCAGATAGCTAAAATAATTTGAGCAGTAGATCTTAATACTAATTTGGAAGGATTAAAGACCAAAAAAGCCTTAAGAAGAGGAAATGAGAGAAATCCATTGACTTACATAGCTTTGTGTCAAGACTGATGTCATAGGTTTATCTCAATGTTTAGTTACAAAGAATGAACATTAATAATTAAATAATTACAGTAATGAACCAGCATAGAGAACCTCAGGAATGAATTCTCACATATAGGTAAATGAGAGAGTGAAAGTAGAGAATAAGTGGATGAATAATGTTGCCATAATTTTTAATCCATGCAATGTTTTCTGAAGTACCCTTAGCACACATAATATAAAACTATATTTCAGGTAAACTGTTGACCTAAAGGTAAAGAACAAAGCTGTAAAACATTTAAAGAAAATATGAAAAATGTTTTTATGAACTCACAGTCAAGAAGGATTTTCTAAATATTTGTAAAGACTTGTAAAGACTTGTACACTCAGAAGACATGAATATATATACCATGAAACAACAATGAGTATCAGTTACATGAAACCTTTTGTCCTTTAATTTTGTTTTGTACCAAGAACATTTTAAATAAGACCTTGTTTTCCCACAGAAAACTTAGACCATGACCAATGTATACAAATCACAATAATATGTTTAACAATGTATTTCCCACAAGGCTATGGAAATTATTGGGGTCCCCTTTGTGAACAAAGGCTGGAATAAATTTTTCCAGGCAGCCACTCCTTTATTTACCAATGGGAATCCTGCCCCATAGTTTTTCTAAGCCCAAGAGTCTTTATTTAATTATCTTAGCAAATTTTTAGATGACCTGTGACAGCCAGATCATATCAATTAACATATTTTTTTACCAATGAAAGATTCCCAATACTATATATAGACAACAATATGTACTGTATTTGTAAAACCAGTTGACATTATTTGGATAATCTGGCAACCTGGGGGAAGCATATCTTTAATTATATTATCTGTAAGCCAACTTGAGTTACAGGGAAACATCTTTAAAAATCCAAAATACCAAAAAAAGCTTAAACATAACAGCTGTACGTGTTGTAACTAAGTGAACAGACAGACACACACATAAGACAACTTGTCTGTAAACCAGAGTACACTCAGATGTATTTGGCCAAATTGAATTGCAATAACTTTTACAATTTTAAGTTTATAATTATAAAAAGACTAGTCAGAACTTTGTACATCAATTAACAGAGACCTCTTGTAATAAGAATCAAAAGGAATAAAAATCTTCTACACCTGTGAAAGCAAAAACAGTTTTAAGATGGTCCCTAAGATGACAGCTTAACTGATTGTAATACCCAACTATACAGGCTTCTCATTGTTGCTTTCATAACCATAGTTGTTGGATAGCCACATGTAATTGTTCCCTCTAAAGGGACAGACTAGTAAAGGTAATTTTAACTATCTCCAGTGGGGGTCCGCTCAGGCCGGGTTTCCATGTAGAAGAGACTAGGTGACACTCTTTGAAGCTAAGTATGAATTTCAAGTAGTGAAGGAAGAAGGCCTGCCAAGGCTCCAACCTGCTGTGCTGCAGATGTCTACCTATGACAGTTTTTCCCATTTTAAAAAGCGACAAAGGGAAAGAAAGTATCCCTGTCTATCCCTCTTGTTCTGTGCCCAATCTAAGATGTCCCTTAGACTTTATCTTATCCAGTGGTGGCAGACTAAAGGTGCAAGGAAGTGGCCAGAGCCAGGTTAGCTATTTTTATCATTTTCTAATTTTGCCTGAGGGCTGAAATACAGATAAATCTGACCTAAAACTTTTACATTTATTTTTTGAGAGTTTTAGGATTAAACCTAGACTGGTTTTCTATATGGCCCAGAGATAAATGAAGGTCAGCTTTATTCTAGAAGGATTCCAGGGAGGGGAAACTCACCATTCTGGAAGCTTTTTCTTGAAGTCCAGCAGCCACTGAAGAGGGAAGTGCCTTGAATCAAACTGCGTTATTTCTCAGGAGCAGGGCAATGGAGAAGGGACAGAGGAGTGTCTTTAAGTATTACACAAGAACTAAATCTTAACCATCTCAGGTGTAGAAGAACAATTAAGATCAGGAGCTTTTCCAGAGTGGATCTGCAATCCCTAGCAAAATATGTCTCCAAAGACAAAAGCTATGATTGACTCCAACTGAATTGCGAAGCAGGCTGCTTTTTACCTCTTGAAAGAGAATGAGTGTTCTAACTGTATTGTTTAGGGCTTATCCTTTTAATAAATTACTCTGAGTCTATAATATTTAATTTATTATTTAAGTACCCTACAGGCTGTTGAGCAGGTCCCTGATCTTGTAGAAAGACTCCCAAAGCCATGTCTCACCTTTTATTAACATACAAACTGAAATGGTGTCCTGTGGCAGGCACTTAGAAGTGCTTGTTTGAGCTTCTGGAATGCAGTCTTGGAACCAGGTTCCCAGGTGTCTGTCTCTTGGGTTTTTCTATAAGCTAACAGGGGGTCACGCAATCTCACTGTATCCTGCTATCTGAAGGCCACAAAAGCCTGTCATTTCTAGCAATGTCCTTAGCTGTTTTGGAGTCTTGGGCTGTGGAAAGGAAAAAACTGGTTTAATTCTTTCTTCCTCCAGTTTTTTGGGTTCCCTTAGATATAATAAGACATAAATATTTTACCTCAAGGCTGCAAAGTTGTGCCTTAGATCTAGAAACATCATAACCCCGGTTGATTAGAAAATTCAGCAGAGGAAAGGTGTCTTGTCTAGAAAGCTCTTCTGAGGGGGAAGTTAACACTATACCATCTGCATATTGCAAGACTGTGACTTGGGAAAACTATAGTGTTTTCTTTTATCAAATCAGGATCTAGGGATGTCCTCATCTTTTTTCTGATAGTTGACAATTTAAAATAATTGAAGGGCTTAGTTCTCATGTTTCTTAGCTCTTCAAGAATATATGCCTTAAAATATCTGGTATTTTAATCTCCTATCTGATTGGCAGGCCAATACGAGTCTTGTCTAGGAATTCCTTGTGTTCCAGTAGGAACCAGTTATTCCCCTGGGTGCCTGTCTTTTGAGCTTCCAAAATTAAGATAATATTTGTCTCTACATGTAGTAGCAGCTTATAATACTACTTATCTTTCATTAGAAATCAATGTTTGATTTAAGAGCAACATTATATCTTTCTAATCTAGTCCATAGGTCTGAGTAAGTCCTCTAAAAACCTCAATGTTCATATCAGGATCATCTGAAAACTTTCTTAGGTCTCATTTGATCTATCTTAGATCACTGAGAGAAAAAGAAACATGAACACAGATAGTTCTATATTTGTCATTTACTTCCTGCAAGGGATGTTGTCTTTGAGGGACCTGAACAACTTAGCTAAGGATGGATATAGCTTCATGGAGATTTTAATTATAGCTGGCCTAGGAACTCTACCCTCGCCACCTGGTGGTCAAAGTTTAAAGTTGCCTTGGAAACTGTTCTCAGGTTCTAAAGGGTGAGGAATAGCCTCAGGCTTAGAGGTACTGAATGTCTTAAGGGTGAAGTGTCTCTCATTTCTCTCTGGCCCACATTTACATTTGAACACATACAAGAATTACTTCTTAATGTAAAGAAAATCTCAACATAAGATGATTTTGACCATTTTTCCCTCTTACAGTATAATTCTGATTGTGAGATAGCATCATAGTACTTTCCTCTGTGTACTTGGCTTTAGGAGGTAGGCACACCACAAGTGGGTGTAGAGAAATAATACATTCCAAAGGGGTATGTGGTTCAGATATGGAGTTCCTAATCTGAAACAAGAGAAAAAACATGGCATCCCATAAGTCTCTGCTTGATTCCTGTGCCCTCTAGGGCATCCCCAGGGCATCCCCCAAGGTATATACCACTCCAGGGTAGGTAGCTACCATCTGGAGAGAGAACCAAAAAGTAAAACTGGACTGGTCTATCTACCCTTTACCAGCACACAATCTTATCTTCCTCAGGTAACTCATATCCTTACTCCAGTAGGTACACTTAAAGCACAAGTTACAATGGACTTCAGCCATAACAGTCATGTTTAGAGAAGGAAATATTGCTAGCAAACCAAGAGATTTAAACCCCTGCTTTTTAGTTCCTTGAAAGAGAGAGAAAAATAGGTGAACAGTCAAAATAGGGTGCTTTTCCTGCTAAAGAGATCACCTTCAGAGAGGATAAGTCAGAGATCTGCCCTGGGCCCTAGGGCAGAGAAAGCTCTCAGAAATTTCTGTTGTCTAGCCAGTCATTTAGGCAACTTTTATTAGCAGCAAGACAAGGCTACTCCTTTGTGGTCCATTTTAAATTCACTAAGTATTTGAAACTCATAGGTCCTTCCTAGCAGCCACAGTCCACATTAGTAAAGGCACCTTTATCAACTTCTTACGTGCATGTGTGAAGGAAGAGAAAGGCTGACCAAAATAGTCCCACATTCTAGCTAGAGAGTAAAAACACAAATGCAAGTTACTGATTGCTATTTTCCCTAGTGTAAAACAGTTGTTTCAAGCTGCCTTAGTCTGACTTTCTGGAAGGAGGAGTGATCTGACTACAAGGGATTCTCAAATGAACTCCCAATAAGTTGGAGAAAAGTTTAAGGGGAGTTTTAAACTCACTAGCAGAGAGAAAAGGCCCAAATAAAGCTCAAGCTGGTTAAACATCTCAAAAAATCACCATATAGCAATTATAAGTCCACAGTCAACATTCCAAAGTCCATTACCTATCAGAAAAGGCATTTTTCTCCCCTACACACATAAATGATAAAGCCCATGCCTAGGGGGGAGAAAAGGTTCAGGTAGCTTTTAATCTATCGGATTCATTTTCTACATTTGTCTAAAGGTCTTACTAGAATTAGAGAAAGCAGTCCAAACCTGTAGCTCAACTCTTAACCGAGGCTTAAGAAAGGGTTCTGACGGCATCATTTCAGACCACTCAGAGACAGAGGATATCTGATCATCACTGACAGAGTTTCCCTTTCACCTCACTGAGGAGTCCAGATAGGGACGAGATGTGGAGATTTCTGGTAATTGCCCGGACAGGTTGTCAGGAGCTAGTTTCTTCTGAGGAAGCTTTGGGTATCCGCCAGAGAGTAGCCCTGGCCATGACCCCTCAGTTGTCACCTCAGTTTCTGCTAGTTCCATGCAATCAGAGATCTGTCTCTGAAAGGAACCCAATTGCCTATCTGGTCAATGTTCCACCTGCTATTGGCATCAATGGGAGTGGGGATTCACCAGAGGACAACTGGAGAAACCTGTCCTCTGCTTTGAGACTGGCAGCTGCCCTAAAGGCAATTGCTAGCTGGCAGAGTAACCACCATTTGGCATTCTGTGAGGGACAGATAAAAGCCTGAACTGTCTTTATCTGAGATGATTTTATAAGAGACTCTTTTTACAGCATTTTTAAGCAACTAAGTCCAAATGCAACACATACAAAACAAGAATAAAATATAATTTTAACAAAAGACAACCCATAAGAAAAACAAGAAATGTAAATATTTAAAACACAACTTAAAATTAAGATACTTTTGAAACAAAAGCCAAAACAAAGGCCAGAATTTATTAAACAAAAATCAGAATCTATGAAACAAATGTCCAGAGCCTATGAAACAAAAAGTTACAATCTATGAAGCAAAAAGACCAAAGTTAGAACCTATGAAAGAAAACTCTTACCTCCGACCAGTAATCTCGGTGGAAGACCTCCAAAATGATATAGGGGAAGAGATGTAACTCCCAAACCTACTAGATATCTGAAACATGATTTCATGTTCTCTAAAATAGAAGATGAATTCTAGGAACAATGGATGTTAAGAGTAGGGAAAATTTATTGGGAGAAAGAAAGCTTCTGCCTAAGAGAGAGAGAAGAGGGACTGGAAAGGGGGTTGCCCCACCTGGATTCTATTATTGGTTCTGCACCCCATCTTATTTTAATGTATGTATGTTAAGACACAGACATACCGTTGAAAAGAGAACATCCTCACACATACTCTGAATGTCAAGGTCTTCCATGGTTCCTGAATCATACTTTGAGAGTCACTATTTTAGAATAAATCCACTCAATTCAGTGAGTAAAGGCACAGACATCAGTCAAGTGTGGGACTAAATGACCAAAATATATAAATAAGCAACTCCCATTAGAAGAAACTCAAATGCCCCAAAATATTTCTTGTAACCCTTTAGTAACTTTAGTAATCAAAGAATTTCAATTAAACATGATAAATTAGCTTTTCATACTCACAAGAATGATAAAAATTTAAATCTGGTAATTAAATCTGTTTGTGAATGTTTAGAGCAGTGGTAATCATCTACTACTAGTAGAAAAAAAGTAACAACAATATTTAGTAAAGTTTCAGCTGTCTATGCACTCAGTGATACTTAGACATTTCCCTTCTAGATATTCATCTAAAAATATGCCAGTAGACTTTCATGAGATTGAACAACAAGGCATTGTTTTAATAGCAAAAATAGAACAATGTAATAGAGGACATCACTGACTATATCGTAGTATTTAGTATAGTGGGTTTCTATGTGGCAGTAATTGACTGTATCTACGTAAAAATCACATAGAAATATTTCATCACAACACTGGCTAATAAATTTTAGAATAATAAATAGACTAGCTTTGAAATTGCAAGGCTAAAATATATATCATTTATGCATATATATATAATAAGAGAAAAGACATTACACAGTCAGACATTTAATTTGTGATGGTATATATTGCTGGGAAAGGGAAAGGCATAAGATTGGGAAGGAAAATTATTAGACATCAAGCGTATATCTTTCTTGTTTTATCCATCAATAAAATGACAACTAAAGAAATATGGCTAAATGTAATATTTGTTTAAATTACATATTAATAATTGAATACATATTTTTAGTTATTCTCCATAACTGCCTATATGTTTCATATTTCATAATACTTCAAAGACAAGGTGCTTATTCCCCAGGAAGTGGGCAGGTTGGCCAAGTTAGGGTGGCATGTCTGTCTAGGCCGGGTCCACCATGTGAAAGGTTTCCTTTAAGATCACACTGACATCGGACCCACTACTGCCCTGCAAAGTACTCAGTATTCCTGAAAGTACACCTTTCACAGCAGTCTTAAAGTTTGCAGCTGAAGAATTTAAGGTTCCTGCAGCAACAAGTGCAATTATTACTAGCGGTGGAATAGGATAAATTCTGTACAGACTGCTGGAAATGTTTTTCTAAAGTATGGTTCAGAACTGCAAATTATCCGTAGACATGGAGTTTCTAATGCCTGGTATTGAGACCATACAGTTACCTTTCAGAATAAAAATTGCTATTTTTATTTTGGTTGTAAAGGTGAAATCAGGCATTTAACATACAATGAAAACACCAAAAATCAATGAAACAATGAAAGAGGACACTTTTGTTCCTTCTTCTTGTTCATACTCTTCACTTGAAGAAGTGATTTTGAATGCGCAGTACCACCACCATAGAAAGTCATGTAATAGTTGACTGCTGCCTCACAACACAATTAAGGAGTTCATTTGTGGCAAATGGATTATGCAACTGTGTTTTTTACGAGGAATATAATTCTGATAATTTTTTCTGAGAACATTTGGAAAATTAAAATCTCCTAAGTGTTACATAATTGTCTTTGAGTTAAAAGTGTAGAAGAATTGATTATGGATCATAGATGGCAGTTTGCCTGATAGCATCTAATAGACTCACATATAGTTTGATTCTTAAATATACATTTCATGACAAATGTAATAGGTATGCCAATGAATACTTAACTATATCATTTACATTTTAACTTTTCAAACTTAATGTGTCATATAAATTTTAATTCAATATAAACGAATCAACACTTTAATTTTTTGATCTAACCATTACGTACATAAACTAATGTCCCATATCAAATTGTTTTAACAGTATTCTTGCAGAATCCAATATTTTTCATGGTGGGAGTTGACAATACAGTAAAAGCACCCTTTGCTGAGTTATACATTTCTTTAGATTTATGTGTCTTTTTATCAGTTTTGTAATGCAATATTCTTCTGACAAAAACCCTTAAGAAATAACTTCTTGAAGATATTATTTCTGAATAGCATTCATAAAGAATATTGTTAGAGTGAAGATCTGAAGCTCATCACAAAGCTTAAAGAACAGAAAGGCTGATGAGTTATATTTGTTGAATACCTAACTTTTGAGGAAGTGCTAACATTAGTCCCCCAAGTGGATAAGAAGCCAGGAAAGGGAAAATGGGAAAACCCAGATGACCAGGCTGTGACAAAGAGGAATGAGTGGGAAGGACAACAGTAAACAGTAACGCAAAACTGTCACAAAATGTGACAGAAAATGCCAACAGGATGAACAGAACCATGGAGGGTATGTTAGAAAAACTGAAATGGAAAACAAAATACTTTACATAGTCTTAGAAACCAGAGTATTTCTTGTCCATGTACAGACCTAAAGTACTCCTTATGAGTACTCAAAAAATGATGTCTATAATAAAAGAATATATTTGCGTTTACAGAGGAAATCAGTATCTGTGCACAGTTTGAAAGGTGAATTGAAGGCTCATAGTGATTCATAATTAGTGCTTTCCCTACTGTACTATAAATGGGGAACTCTCTAGCACAGGGGTTTTGTCTGTCTACTTCTTTTTAAAGCTGGAAAGGTAGACATTCAATAAATAGTTCCCAGTTTATTCATTGATAAAGGCTGTTTATAACCAATATTTATCTTAGCATGTTTCAGTGTCTGCTATTACCGGACCCAGGTTCACTGAAGAAAAACACTACAATGAAATGCAACAGAATTAGCCTCTCAAGGGTAACATCAATACTTTAAGAAATTAATAGTTATTTTTCACAAATTTGAGGAACAAACAGCAGATTTTCAATTATTATAGGAAAAAAGTTTTACTAAAAATTATATTACTATGTTTGGGATGTTTTCATTTTTATAAAAAAATCTGATGCTCAAAGGTCCCTACTAGGCCTCAGTTAACTATTTCTGAATTCCCAATCCTTGAATTTTTGGCTTAGTTTAATTTTTTTTCATTTTTCTAGCACAAAAATCTGCTTGCTGTTTGCATATGTAAGTTTATGGTGTCTTGTGCCATAAAGTGATTTATTTAATACTTTGGTTCTTTAGTTTTGAAAATTGGACTGCAGTTCTTAAAGTATTTTGTTAAACAACTAGATATTTTATTGTTAAATAAATGTGGTCTATAAAAAAAGGCAAGCCATGAAATTAGATTATAAACTCAGGTTCCCACAAGGTCATGTGACAGCGGATATAGCAAATTATTTGGGATCTAGGTGTATAGGTGTAATTTTATAACATTTGCATAGCAACTTCCAGACACTAAATTGACATTTGAATCTGCAGAAATGGATTTATCAGTTTTCAATTGTTCATAAGCATTTTGTTAGTCCTCTATCTCCACGATTGTCCTGGGGCTCCCAAGTGCTTCTGCTAATGTATGTTGCTTCCCTGCAGATGGACAGTGCTATGAGTATAAGTGGATGGCAAGTGCTTGGAAGGGCTCCTCCCGGACAGTCTGGTGTCAAAGATCAGATGGCAAAAACGTAACAGGTAAACCTCCAATTTCTCTTTGATCTTTGAAAGTAGTCATGTAACACACATGTAATTGCCTAAATAAAATAAAGAAGGAAACCAAAATATTATTTTAGCTTTCGATGTACGTGTGAGATCAGGTTACCTGAGTTGTATTTGTATCTGGTAACCAGTGTCAAATTAGTTTATTTTATAGTGTTTCAAATTCTGCCTCACATAGTCACTTTAGATATTGCTGCTAGAATTTATTAAATGAAAATGCTAACTAATAAATTATCATTAGAAGTAATTTTCATATTGTACTATAGATTGTATATATTAACAACCTACTATATGTTTTAAAAGTCAATGTTTCTATTTCTTCTGTATCCCTTAAAGGTTATACAAATGCCAGCCAAACATATCACCAAACATGTGTGATTGTATAAATCCAAATAACTTGCTTAAATTAAAAAAATCTGTGACTGAGAATTTTTATTAAATAATAGGTAACACTCACTGATAAGTCTTAATCCCAGACCATCTGAAAAGCTCATTTACTGTGTCTTCACTCTAAATTATACTTCCAAAGAAGAAATGCAAGGTTTTTTTATTGCTTTGACCTCAATATACTTCCAAAGAGCTACTCTAATCTGCAGTTACTAAAAGTATCTTTATGTGATTCCAGTAAATGCAAGAGCTCCCAAGAACACATTAAAGGGGAAAGAAAACTTAATACTAGATATGTAGTGAATCACTCTGCATGTTTCCTAGAAAGAAGTGATAGTCAGAGCCAGAACCTCAACCTCGGATGCATAGATCCCAAAATTTCTTTTTATAGATCTAACATACAGGGATCTCCATAGCATAGTGAAAGCACGAGTATTGACAGTTGATTGAGCAGGGACCTCCTGACTTGATGCTGTTCTGACCCTCCTGCAGAAAGAAAAAACTAGCAAGCATTTGGATGCCCCTGAGGAATGTCCATTTATAATTTTAACTTTAATATATACAGTAAGATAATTTGATCCGAGATCAATATGCTTTTTAAAAACCATCAATTTTTGTATTTAATTTTAAATTACCTGGATTATTTATTTCCTCCCAATGAAAGCTGCAACATGATGTCGCATTCTGTTCCTGTGAAGACATAATTTTTCGCATGAGAAAGCAATACAAAAAACCCTTGAAAACAGTATCTCCTAGTGTATACATAATGTGACAAAGGAAAGACACATATCAGGAGCCTTTGCTTTCTCCATAGCATTTTTAAGGGGAGAAAAATCTGAGCCCCACTCTAAGAGGGCTATGGTGAGAAGAGCCCTGAACAGGTATGCACAGGCTTTCTGAATCAGAAGGCATCATAGAAGTCACCCATTCAACTCAGAAATTGACAATAAATATTAACATTCTTTTAAAAACTACCCTGAGGGCTGGGGCTTTAGTTCAGTGGTGCTGCCCACACCTGCCTTGCAAGCACAAGGTCCTGAGTTTGATCCCTGGTACAAAAAAATAAAAACTGTTCTGAGGGAATTAGCTTACCCTGAGGGTCCTTTTAGTTTTCCATTTTTAAATATATATGCAAAAAACATTTGTCACCTTTCTTTGTCCATATTAAGGCTCTTTCACACCACAAATGCGGGGCTCCACCCAATGCAAAGTCAGACTCTAAAGACTTGCCTGAAGAAATTGTATTTTTAATAGTATATCCAATGTATTTATTTCTTTCTAATACTGTCTAGTACCATAAAGCCAATGTGTAAATAATTTGTTACACATTCTATATCCATTCTTCTACCATCTTTAAAGAGAGATGAGATTCTTTATGCAAAATAGATGTTACTTTAATTTGTAAATTGTTGTTATAAGAAACTCTAGATATTGTTCTCTGTTTTTCATGTGTTTAATGACGATGACTTATAAAGCCACTGAACATAAAATTGCCTTGCAACAACTGCTTTTCCATAACAACTTTTCCATGAATATTTCGTATTTATAATATTGAAATACAAGAATTAATGGTTTTCACCTTTGTTCAAATCCAGAGGATCATCAATTCCATTATCAAATAAAAAATTTTCTTGCTAAAATTGTGTTAAACTGAGCAAGTATTGCTTGAAAGTGTGAGTACCTTCCATGTTACCAATGTTGTTTCTTAAGATATCTATTCACATTTTAAAACATCTCTTACAACACCTAAGGCATTATAATCAAAAACAACAAAGAAGGAAAGAGGGATAAATACTCATAATATAAAGTTAAAAATAGTGCAAACAACTTGATACCTGTATTTGTTTTTTTCTCTATACCACCAAAATATCCTGAGTTAATAGGAATAGTGATATTTCTCATAAAGAAATACATGAAAATACATTTATGTGGTAGGCATATAAATTAAAGAGTTATTTCAAGGGACATAAAACTATTACATTGAATAATCAAGTAAAAATTTTGATTTAAAAGAAAATTAAATCTGCTTTTCAATCGATGGGCTTGGCTTGAGGAACTACTAACAGAAATGGGTTGGGTATAACTAATATTTTCAAGATATAAGCTATAAAATAATCCTTCTGACAAATGCATATTGATACCTACTAAGTCTCAGGCATTGTGTTGTCATTTCTGGCTAAGACCTCAGGATGTTAAGTAAAATGGTAAAAGTTAACCAAATATTTTACAGACAGAAAAATCCTTGAGATTCACAGAGTTGAAGATTCAAAGACAAGTCTATAACAATGACATATTTTATCATAGCAAGAGGTGCTATTTGTCAAAATATGGTTTTCTGTTCTGCAGGGGGCTGCCTGGTGATGAGCCAGCCTGATGCTGACAGGTCTTGTAACCCTCCGTGTAGTCAACCCCATTCGTACTGTAGTGAGGTATGTGTAAACCCAGTAGGATGGATGAGAGGCCTGCATTGTCGCCCTGTTGCCTCTCATGCAGTTCCTTCCCCTCCCCCTACAAAAAAAGCACATCAATGCAGAATGCATTTACCTTTAAAATGACTGCATAATACGAAAGATAGGTTCGTATTTCTTTTAATGTAGCTAAAACAAATTACATGTGCTGAATTTTTTTTAAAAGAAAATCTTCTTTAAAGCTTTCTCTTTTAAGCAGGGTCAGCTATACTTAGAAAGATCACCTTGCATCCTTGGTGTAAATCTTCATGTTCTCCTGCAGACAAAAACATGCCACTGCGAAGAAGGATACACTGAAGTCATGTCTTCCAACAGCACTCTTGAGCAGTGCACACTTATTCCCGTGGTGGTGATACCCACAGTGGAAGACAAGAGGGGAGATGTGAAAACCAGTCGGGCAGTACATCCAACCCAACCCTCCATTAATCCAGCAGGACGGGGAAGAACTTGGTTTCTACAGCCATTTGGGCCAGGTGAAATGACTGGAGAGTACCAACACACAATTCTTTAGTTGTACAGTTAGCCAATGCCTCCAACTGATTTTTTTAAATAAGCAAGTATTTTCACAGAGCTGTTTATTATTTCATTTACATTCACATATTCCAATATCTCCATCTACTCTTGTATCTTATTATGTATAAGAGTACCCACACCCATAGTTCATAGAAATGAAATTACTTTCTTCTGAGTTTTTAGGATTGATATCATTTATTTCAATCCCTGTCCTAAAGTTGTAAGTATATTTAATTGAGCACTGAATAAAGAAATGTAATGACAAAAATATAAATTAGTAAAAAAAGGTATGTTCTTATTCACAACTGGGACCAAAAAAAAAAAAAAAAGACTGAAAAGACATTCTAGAATTTTCAATTTGATCACAGAGAGGTAATAGCTTAAACCTTAAGTAGAAATTCAGTGTTGCAATTCTGTGACAGGAACATTTGGTCATCAGAACAATTTATGTCAACCCTAAAAGCTGGTTTACTCACAAAACTCAAAATCTGTACTAGTATCAGATTCATTAGGGCAGGGATTGAGCCTTCTTGTCTACATAGGATGATCCAAACTTGAAGACCAACCAGAAGATTTTCACATTAAGCACGTAGTTCTAATGTTTCTAGTAGTAGACTGGAAGCCAGAACAGGCAAAAGCTGGAAGTCCTGCTAAAACACGATTCCTTACTCTGCATATTTTCTGTCTGTAATTGAAGTCAAATATATGAAATGTTCCTCCAAAGACTATACAGAAGTTAAGATAAAGCCACTTTTTTATTAGGTTTTTCTATTTTTCTGAAAATGGAATTCATTTTTCAGAGCTGCTTTGTCTATGTAACCAGTGAACCAGTAAATGGCCATATGCAATCTTGACTGTGACCAGGAATTCAAGCAGATCTCTGCATATCAAAACCATTAGTTTTAATTTAATGTATAGTTTACCCAAAGTGAAAATTTTAATATTTTTAAAAGATGCATATTCTGAAAAATGGCAGACATTCTTTCTTTTTTGAAAAACCCAAAGAATATTTGTTAAAGAATTTTTAGGACAAAGAACCCCAAAAGCAGAGTACCTTTTCTTTATTTTATACTCAGCTAATTTTTTTACATCTTCAGGATTAAAAAGAAATATTTGAAATATTAATTCATTGTATTGCCAGCAAATAAACCCCTAACTTGATCCAGCTCCAGAACAAAACAAACAAACAAACAAACTATACCATACCAATTTGCTTCTGATGGTGACTTTAAAATATCGAATAATCACCATTCTCTATGGAACTAGTTTTGCCCTGTGCATAATTTTAATACTGATATCAAATACTTAATTGTATGTAGGCAACAGAAAAATATCTGATAATGTTAGCATCAAATTAAGTTAGGCAACACAGCAACTAAGAGGCATCTTGTGTTTGAAATTTAGTCAAAACATTTAACTGAGAAGTTTAAAAAGAATGAGACCAAAAAACTGTATTAATTAGAATAATTCATGTCCTGATTGATTCCATACATTAGGAAGACTAGGGGAAAAATTAAAATTAAAATTTAAAAATCTTTGTACATGCTATTTAAAGTGGTAATATATTATCAAACCAATCTTAAGGAGCAATATATGTGTAGATTCAATAAAAGATTATTAATTATAAAATAAATATGTTAAGTTTATTCACTTTGCTTTCATGTAGAACAAAAATGTTAAAATGACATAGTTTTCAAATACCCTTCTGCATCAACTTTGGATTGTAGGACTTTATTTAAATTTATTTTTCATCTTTTAATTTTTCCATTCTCAAAATAGGTTTAAATATGTTTAAATAGCATTACACATATATTAAATGTGAAGTAAAATCAGGCAAGAAGCAGCATAAGTTTAGGTATAAACTCAACATCTACTTGTTGTTTTTCAATTTAATCTTCATTGCTAATTTATCATTAGTGAAGCAGCATCTAACTTGTAATAGTAAATTTGTGTTAATCAGTAACTTGCTGAAGAAATAATTTATTTTGAGTTTTGCAAAGGCATTGGTCATATGCATCTGGTCATTGGCCATAGTTAAAGACTGTCATATATATTCCAGAGTAATGAGAATTAATAGCTAATATCCATTCTTCTTAGATGGAAGACTAAAGACCTGGGTTTATGGTGTTGCAGCTGGGGCATTCGTATTACTTATCTTTATTGTCTCCGTGATTTATCTGGCTTGGTGAGTGTTTAAATATTTTAAATTCTAAGGGGAAATATAATGTCTCTATTTCAAAGAAATTACTTTCAGTTGCCTGAAACATAGAAACAACAAACTAATATGAGAAATAAATAGGCTACATTTATCCAATATTCACATGAAGTTCTAAATAAATAAAGCATTAGTCTTAGATTGCTAAAAACTACTAAATCTGAGCTGTTTCCTTTCTGGAGCTGAGCCAGATTATCCAGGTCTTCTTTCCAACTTTACTCTCTTGCACATATGCCCAAGAATGTTGTTTTGTATGGACTGTGATGAACTGTACATTTTTATAGTAAATTACTACTGCAGGATGCTACTATAATAACATACAATCTTACTCAACTACGTAAACATGTATTGCTTAGAAATTCTGTGTAATTTATCAAGGTTTCTAGCCAAATACAAATTATTATACTGTAATACCATTTTTGTTGTTAATACTAGAGGAATTTCACTTGCATAAATTGTCTTTTAATAAGATAGTAAGATACTTAATGTTTATTTAAAACTTTTTCAGAGCCAAAACTGTGAAATTCAAAGAGAGAAGAAAAATCAAATTCTAAAGTTAAATTTAGATGATGTGAGCAATTTAGATCTATCAATTGGTTTTGCACTTTTTTACCTTTTCATTTAAAACAATAAAATTCACAACTAAAGACTGATTTTTATCTCTCTCAATTTTAATGAATCTCTTACAGCAAAAAGCCAAAGAAACCCCAAAGAAGGCAAAACAACCGTCTGAAACCTTTAACTTTAGCTTATGATGGAGACGCAGACATGTAAAATAGAACTTTTCCTGACAACAACCAATTTGGCTTTCTGACTTTGTAGTTGATAACCAGGGGCCACAACAACAATATCCAAACTGTGGATTATAATTCGTTTTAACTTTTTTAAAGAACATCATGAATGAAAGAGTGAAAATCACATTGCCACTGGAAATCTTCAAGATAATACCATTTAACGCATAGACCATCAACTCTAAGATTTCTAGATTTAGTTGAATACATGCTACATTTTGGGAGTTTTATGTCATCTTCCTTGAAATCTTCCAATTGAAAAATCACTTTCACCTCAAAAAAATAGTGATGAAATTTGCCATATGGGGTTGCCTGATGCAAGACTGTTTGCAGTGTTTAACCCACAGAACTTTCTAGCATGAAGAGTTTATACCAAGATCCCTACAGTACTATAGTCAAACATAACAACATCTATATTCAGCTGAATGGTATTCATTATAATGTCATATTATGTACTTGATAATAAGCAACTGTAACAGTGAAGAAAAGGTCGGCTCCAAGCTGAGCAGAATCCCCATGGAATAAAGTCAGCATCTTTGTGGTTCTGGGTAGCATGTATTGACTTGCATTTCAAAGACAAAGACTCTTTTATAAGACTTCATTCTTGTCTTTCCACAATATACAAATGCTGGACATGTACTAGTATCTTAGAAGAAAGAGTCCTCGATTTCGGTATTTTATAGTAGTTATTGTCTGGAAAACTAATTTGTTTGTGTTAATAGATTTCTACTTTCCCTAATTTTCAAACTGGTTGCCTACATCTTTTGCTATATTGAAGGCACATTTTTGCACTATATTAGTGCAGCATGATGGGCACTTAACCAGTATTGCCATAGAAACTGCCTCTTTTCATATGGTATGAAGACATCTGTGCCAAGAGGGTTCTGGAGACATTTGCAATTTCTTGTACCCTGAAGAGAATGGAGTTCAGTTTGAATGGCAACAGGATGGAATCAGCTATGACACCTGCTGTGTGCACTTTTCCTCCTCAACACAGCCACTGCAAAACTGGCAACATGGTTGTAACCTAAGTGTTAAGGTCCCCAGCCCATGAACCCTCAAAAGGTGGATCCCTCTAGTTGATTTGTAATTGTTCTTTGAAGGCTGTTTATGACTAGATTTTTATATTTGTTATCTTTGTTAAAAAAAGAAAAGAAAAGAAAAAAAGGAACTGGTTGTCTTTTTAATTTCAAGCAGATGGAAAAATAACGTATCAATGATTTTTATAACTAAAAGAAGCCAAAATTATGTGTTGATTCTTCTTTCTCCCTGATTTGTTTCTCAGTTTTAGATTCAAAGTCTGTCCTGCAGGCATTATTTCAAAATCTCATAGTCTTTTGTTTTTCTCATTGGTTAAATTTGAAGCAGTCTTTTAAATATATGATTTCAAAAACTAAAATTTGAAAAAGGAAGAATGAGTATCTTGTCCAGGACTTCATTATGTATCTACACCAAGGTTGGTCAACATTTTTTCTTTAGAATCAAATAGTAAATATTTCCATCTTGGTCTGTGTTGCAACCTCTCAACTCTGTCATGTATAAAGTTGGCACAGATGATGCGCAGTAAGAAAAAGAATGAACATGACTGCTTTCCAGTTAAATTTTACTTACAAAAAAGCAGCAAGCAGGCCACATGTACATCCTCCAGTTTGCTGACCCTCTCTCTCGATGTTCTTTAATGCTAATCTCCACTGTATCATCTTTGGTTTTCATTTATTTACCATTTGTCTGTCACCAGAGCTTAATTTCAAAAGTGAAAATCCAGGCATTAAATTTACCATTGCTTTGAAAGTCGCTATATTTTTCAAGGAAGTCCCTAGAGATGGTCACAGTTTAGTATTTTCTCTACTCCTCCTTTAGGCATGGTCATTGTGATTTAATCAAATCTCTGTTAAGTTGCTGGACATTTCAAGAGAAAGTTTGAAAGGTCATTAAAAAGCAATGTCATTTTTCAGGCAACAGTTATTACAACAATCTTTGGGAGGAAAGAACTTGAGGTTTTCAGGTCTTTTAAAAGTAGGAACAAATTATTTTATCTTAAACTTAGCTGTGTTGCTGTGGAAGAGGTTTAAATTGTTTTACCTTCACAGAGTACACAGTAGATTTTGAACTCCCCCTGCTGCCAGTTAAAATATTTGCAAAGACTAAAAAACATCACTTAGGATGTCAGTAGCTCTAAAATAAAAATATTTCTACCTATTTCAGTAAGAAATAAATATGGTAAACATTTATCTTTTATCTAATATTCAATATATTAGGCAATGAAAATCATTTCAAAGAGAACAGGTAGTCAGAAACATGAGAATTTTACTTTAAGCCAAGGAATTAATCAAGAAAAAAATGGAAAAACAAAATCCATTTCATCTCTTTTATTGAAGAGAAAGAAAAAATATTATTATTACTCTAAACTTGATTGTCAATGTGTATATTCAGGGGCCTTCCAGACAACTCTCAAGTTGATCTCTTTGAATAAAATAAACTTCATTTGTTCAGAATGGCTGAGAATCTATTGCAGTTATTTGAAAAATTATGTCTTATGAAATGTGTGCAACACCTAATAATTTGAAATGTACAATGGAATAAAATATTATTCCAATTAAAGCTATGCTTAGGATCTTAAAAATGCTGTTGATTTGGAAGACAGATCACTTTTATCTGACCTGTGTTATAAGAATTAAATGAGCTTAGAGATCAAAAACTATAAAATGTTATGAAAATATAAGATGCTTTTATTCATAAATTAGTTACATTTTGTAGCACTCTATTCACATGGAGAGGTTATAGTCAATGCAACTTAACACTGGGAACCTATTGGAGGCTTATTTTGGGGATAAGTCAGTACTTGATGTTATCATGTTACAAACATTGGAAGGAGGCAATGTAGCTATTTAGCTAGTTTGGATGAATGGGAGGTTATTATATTCATATTTATAACATGAGAATGGCCTTGTTTTTGTTCCTGGCAAGAGTCCATCATCCATTAAATACTTTACTGGAATTTCATCAAAACATTACTCTTATTGTTCATTCTACAAATTCAGTACAAGAACATAGTAGTAACTTGACTATTTAAATTTTGCCTTACCAAAATGGTCTGGGAGCTCAAAAGGATTTAGAAATACTATTGTGTAAGTATGAAGGTTTGCTTAGTATAAAAAAGAAAAGAAAAAATATTGGGCTCTGTGTTATATGGTTTTGTTAGACTGTTTCAGTTGGAACTATATAGAAGTGGCATAACTGATCCCTCATGAAAGGGACTGATTTGCTTATTTATCAATACTTAATCCAATACATTAACCATAATTCTTTTTAACACCTTTTTGAAGATGCTGCAGTGTAAAAAGAAAGGACTCCATAAAAGCATGTCTTTACTTATAACAAAGCACAAATTACTTATAACAAAACAAATATTTATTGAATTATCACATGTAAGCCACTCTGCTAGGCACTATAAAAATTAGTAATGATTTTTGTATAAATAGATGCTTAAGACATTCAAAAGAAAGAAAAGGCTTAAGGAGTGATAATAGCACTTAAATGCATTGCCCTTTACTCTAGACTTGTTTATAAATTGATTAGTATTTTTCCATATGTAACACAAATGTCCTAGCCCATGCTGTGAGGAGTTTAGTATTTTCCCTACTCCTCCTTTATGTGTGATATTTGTGATTTAATCAAATATCTGTTAAATTACTGGACATTTCAAGAGAAAGTCACTTCTTCTTACAGGGAGCAAATAGCACCTCTCATACATTTATTTACCTCCTCCAAATAATCTTATTTGTGGTCCTCTAATGCTGATTTTCTCTGCCTGGTTTCTCTCTACCCCTACTGTCTTAGCAATGGCTATTCTTGTCTACTTCCCTCAGAATTACCTTTCATTAAATGTGCTCAAATTTATGTAAGAAAAATAATAGAGAATATTTACATTGCCTTCCTATTGGACTCAAAGTGTCAGAGTATGAACAACTTGATTTAGACAGAATGCATTGGTCAAAGAAATAATTAAAGGAGAAAGGAAAGATGTGGAGGGCACTCCAAAACAAATGAACACTTGATTTATTACTACCCAGTATCTTTTTATCTATCCATCTTGTATTGTTGTTTACTTCCCACTTTGAAAGATGGTGAAGGAGGCCTGTACCTTTCAATACTGTACAGAAAGGAAAGCCCATTCCTAGGATGATTGGGATCTTCACAGATTTGCATGAATCGTGTCTACCAAATGATCTGGGGTTCCCTACTTGTAAAAGTATTGCCAAATCCAAATATGTTTTTCATCCTATTTCCTCTCTAAGGTTGAGGGTATTAGAAGGACAAATTTTTTAGAAATTTGTAAATAATCTTTCCGAGCATGATGTTCCTAGGTCTAGTTGAGATGTGAGAACCACATCTGCCTGTTTTGGTAACAACAGTCCCAGCTGATCCTGCTTTCAGACAGCCCTGGCTGCAGTCAAGACCGCAGCATTTGGAACTCAAGTGTGGGCCTCCCAAATGGTTCTTCTTTTAGGAAAAGACTGTTTTGCAGTGTGGTATGATAAATCTATACCTAGCAGGTACACTGAAAAATTATTATGTCTACATTATTAAATGAATTAAGCAAATGCTGAATGAATAGTTAATTTTGCAGGGTTTTTGTTTTGTTTTTTGTTGGTCTTTTGTGCTTCTACCAAAACGGAACATAAGCCAGGCAGTATATGAAGAGTTGTAGTTCATGACAGTTATGTTTCTGGTGATCAAAAATCTTTATTATATTTAGAATATAATTAAGTTTTATTATTGTTAGTTCTGTCGTTGTGTTTTGTAGGATTTTTTCCTTTTCGTAATAGTTTCTAGATTACCTACTGTTAAACATTTATTGATTTATACTTTTTCTAGCCATTTTTTCAGGGATCTATTTGTGTTCATTTTTAGAAAGTAATCATTTAGATTTCCTTTCTGGTACTATTTCCTGCTCATTTTAATCAGCAATTTGAAGAGATCAGTGTTTGTCATTGTAAAATATAAATTTATTAAATTTGCAATCTATCTTTCTGGGAATCATAATCTCATAAATGTGTGTTTTTTGTTAATTTAACTACCTGAATATTTATTTTGTTTAAATAAGAGGGCAGCTGTCTATAAATTTTTTTTAATATTACTTTGTAAATTGTGTAATGTAATTTATTTTGAATTATGTACATTTCTTTTAACGCACAAAATGTCTACGTACAATTAAGTACAGATTTGCAAATAACATCACTAAGCTTTATTCAGTTCAGACAGATGGCATGTGAAGATGTAATATGCTTTTTTTACATTTTCATATGGATTATTTGTAAATAACTATATTGCTGACAAACATAAACATGGAAGTCATTTTCATTCTAATCACGTGTGCCTGTGTTTTAATTTTCATCATTTACTTCTTAAATGGATTCATTTTTCTTTCCATGAATATCCAAATCCTTTTAACACTATATTGCTTCTTTCTGGGAGACTTATTTTAAGTTCAATTTCAAAAGTTTCAGAAATTCAAATTTTACTGTCAAGTCAGCTGAGGCCTCCAGATTAATCCCCATGGTCACAGAATCTCTTAGATTCCAGCGAATTAAAGGAGGACACAGCAGAGAGTGGGCAACACTGTAGACACAAATGACTCTCCTGGCCTCAGCAGTCATAAGGCTTTGTCACTGCACAAAGGCCAAACCTAAAACTCAGGGTAGAAGTTCACATGTTAACAAATTCAGGAAGAAATCCACAAATTAGGCAATTTACTGCAGAAAGGTTCATAATTATTCATAATTCATTTTCTGAAGCACAGTCATGCCTTGCTACCTGATTGCTTTGAAACACATCTTGTTTGGTACTTGATGTTTTTTGACACTAAAATTTTGTTCTATTACTTATCCTTTGGTACTCTTGTCATATGAGCTACAACTTGTCCTTGTGTATTTTCTCATGACTTACTACTCTTTCTAGCACAAATAGTATTTGGTATTTATATTTATTGCCTTTGGTATTTATCCTGCCTCCCTGAACTGACTAAGAAGTACCAGAATACCACTGTAGCTGTTTGCTAGAATACAACTAAGCAGAGAACCCTTTAATCTCTTAGTATGTGAACTACACAAAACATACAGCTAGCCTCCAACATTTGATGAAAAATAGTGATTCCCAGTCTGCTTGTTTTATGTATTGTTCATGACAACTGAATCTAGATAAAAGGTTTTTTTTAATATATCACCAGATATTTCTTTCAGTGTATCTGAACATTCATGGTCAAATAGCTTATTTCCAATCTTAATTTCTAACTCTCATGTTATACTCTCATGTCCTACAGTCACAAATTATGAACATGACTGATTTGCATTCTACATTTGTTTTTTCTGTGTCTTCAGTGATTCTTCTCATTAAAATCCTAATATATTCCAAAGAACAAACACATTTACATTACTTGTCAGTGTCGATTACTCTGAGACATTCTATGCATATAAAATGCATAAATGCAGTTAGATTTTCTGATATTACAGTAATTTTCTTGTTTTTAGATAATTTCCTATCTCCTTTTCCATCTTCCTCCATAGCATCTCTGCCAAAGTAACTGCAGTTAACAATCAGATATGTATCTTTTATTAATTTTCTCCTTGATTATATAATCTTATAATCATGTTGGGGGTAGGGAGCAAGGAGAGAGAGAGAAGTGGATTGAATTTGATAGATGCAACAAGTAAAGGCTTATTTTTTTCCCTCCTATTGTTTTCAAATATTATAAAAATCCTCTTGTTGGGAACACCAAGGCAAATCCCAGACTTTTGGTCACCATTTGAGTTATGGAAAAGTCCCAATCCAGGTTAAACCAAACATCAACCCCTCTCATTGTTTTAATTTCCTTAACTATTAGAAAATGTGAACAAGTTTTCTTCTTTTCACATACCTATGTGTTGATTACTTCTACTGTTTTTGTCTATGTAGTTTTTAATTGGTAATTCTGTTGATACCAATGTGGTCACTAATTTTAGATCATCAAATAAATTTTAACTTTTAATTTAAAAAAAGTCTTTCTACATTCTATTTCCCCATGATATATTTTTAAGTCATAGGCAAAACAAATCTTACAATGGCCTCTGAAAACTCAATGTTTCTGTGGTGAGGTAGGGTCTTCTCTTTACATGCAGTCTAATTCTTGTGCATGAACACCCCTCTCCTGAGAACCATTGAATGGAAGCTTCCATGGAAGTGATGAGACTGGATCCCAATCTTCTGTCAAAACTACACTTTCCACGGCCAAGAATTTAGCTCAGTGGCAACACACCTGCCTGATAAGCACATGGTCCTGAGTTCGATCCCCCGTGCCACAAATCAAAAACAAAAACAAAAAAACTACACTTTCCTCAGAGCCTTGTCCTTACTGTCACTGCTGCCTAGAACTCTCCCTCCCATGTTGACATGGCTGCTCCATCACTTCCTTCAGGTCTCTGCTCAACTGCCACCTCCTCTCAGAAGGTTTCTTTGACCATTGTTGTCACTATCTTCCTGCCTTTCTTTAGTTTTTAATGCCTTCTTTTATATTCTTTTGGTCTTCAGTGGTGGGGTTGGGGATTTCTCCTCCTCCTACACATGGAAGGAGCCAGGTTTTCATCTGTTTTGTTCTTTGCCTGGACTGACTCTCAACACATAGTAAGAATAATGAATTCATGAATTATTGTAAGAATAATGAATTCATGAATTATTGTAAGATGAATACATCAACTAAAGAATTAGTAAGTTGCAAACTTTCTGGATATGAGTGATAAAGGGTAAATGGAAGATCAAAAACAAACAGGCCACTAGGGTAAAGAGACCAGCTAGGTCACCCAAAACTTAAGATTGTCAGTTCTCCACTGTTGTGAATACATATCATTTTCATTTCCCTTGCTAAAAGTATGTTAATACAACATCTCAAAAGACACAATGTTGTCCATTAAAGAAGAGTAGAGACAGCAGAGAATATTCCAGTAAGAGGTGGGGCAATGGGATTTGCAAAACTATATGAATACAATGTCTTTAAAAGAAATCTATTGCAGCTTTCTCTAAATTTTAATTTAATTGCATAGTTAAGTCCACCAGGAATAGGTTAGGGAGCTCAGAATACTGGAAAATGAAGAAAAGAGCAATTGCAAATTTCTGAAAAGCCTTTGTTCCAGAACACAGACGCAATCTGACTGTACTGTTCAGTCTTAAACTAAATTAATTTTATGATGTCAATAATAATAAAATTATATACTACTTGCTTCAAAGCTGAAATAAAATGCAAAGAACAGAATATGATCACAATTCAAAGGGCTTCCCAAATCCCCATAATTTGGTCTGGAACAGTAGAAATCAACATTCAGCAACCATATAAACACATTAAGATGCATTCCTCCTAGAAAACAGTATCTTTATTTTCTTAAATTAAAAGAATTTCAAAATCAAAGACAACAAAAACTTTAAAGGAGGTTGTAGGCTCATGTCCCAGCCTTTTATAAATACAGTGAGAAGAGTAAAAACCCTGTCAAACCATATCCCAGTGACCCTCCAGCTGCTGCACTGACAGCTGATGTATAACTGTACCTTTCCACAATTTATCTTTATAAAAGGTTCCTTCATTTATAATATGTGTCTGCTAGAGGATTTTTTTTTAACATTTATCACTTTTAGCTCTTTCTTTGCCAAAAGGTTACAAGTTCTTTCTTCAATACTATCTTACTCTCTATTTGGAAAACAGCTTATAAGAATAAATTGAAAAAAGTGCATCCTGGATGTAGAAGAAGTCAAAATGGACTGGATTTTAATCTGCCACTTGTATAAAAGACCCTTAAAAATTAATTTTGGTATGCTCATGAATTCTGTTTATATGTAAAAATCATAGGAAAATTTTGTAATGAAGTATAAAAAGATAGGCTATGTGAGAATGATTCTGACATAAGTATATATTGCAAAAATAAAACAACATTTATTCTACAGTAAAAACTAAAGAGGACTTTGATACAATTCCCTTCAGAATAGGTATCATATTTGTTTTCAGATATCAATGATTCTGAGCCATAAACACTTATATGCAATTATAGATTCATAATCAACCATATGTAGTAATACACTGGTAATTATCTTACTTAAATTATAATCATATATAGGAACAGCCCATTGCCATGAATATAATGACAGCAGTTCCTACAACAACCAAGAATCAGAATTTGCATATCTTACAAAGTGTTAAGAAAAAGAAGTGAAAGAGAGACCAATACCACTAATGAAAGTTCTATTTTACTTTCTGGCAGAATGTTGGAACAGGGCCACAAAAACATGGAAAGAAATATAGCTTTTGAACCTATGCAAAAGGTTCTTGTAAACATTTATAGTTAAGGAAATGTCATCTAAAACAGTGACCCAATAGAATGGGAAAATGAAGTTTATCAATTCACTTTTTTCTACTCTAGCTCTCTGGTGTACAGATAACCATTATGGATTCTCCCACCTATCATCCAGTATACCTATCTATTAAATCCCCTTGCAAAAGTATACATGTATTTTCTATCAATTCTGTCCTTTTAGAGAACGGTAGCTAATACATATTTTGGTACTAGAAAAGTGATGTCATTGCTGTGCCTGTACCTAACCAGGTGGTATAGAAACCTTTGGTTTGAAAAAAAAGTTTAGAAAGATTTGGAGATGCAGGCCAGAGAAGCCCTAGAAAGCTGAAAACAGAGCTTGATGGGTGATTCTGGTCAGAGCTCAGAAGTCCAGAATGCTGACAGAAATGCCAACAGTAAAGGCCAAGTTCAGGAGGCTTCAGTTGGGAACAAGGATTCCATTGGCTGCTGGAGTACAGGTCAACTGAGTTAAAATGTGGCAGAAAATTTATCTTCATTGTGCCCATGTCCTGGGACTTTGGAGACCTCAGGAAGTTAGAGATGCCAGGAATTGGGAACATGTGCTGAGGAAAATCTCTTTCAGTGAGCAGAACCCAACTCAAGAGAGAGGGCATGTGGCAGTGCCAAAGGGGCAGGGCCACCCATGCCCTTTAGAGGTCACATTTTGCTACACCTGTCCCAGGTGCTAGACATGGAACCACAGGATTTAATATTTACCCTGATTGGTCTAGGTCTCACTTTGGCCTAATTCCTTTCTATTCCCCTTTTCTTCCCTTTTAGAATGGGAATGTTTATTCTGTGCCATTGTATGTCAGAAGTATTTAACTTTCTTGGATTTTCACAGGGACTCACAACTAAGAGTTTTCCTTGAGTCTCAGAAAAGACTTTGAACTTAACTTTTCAGCAATGCTGGAACTGTTGAGATTTTGGCAATTCTTAGAGATGGACTAAATCACTTTGTATAAAAAGATGGACATGAGCTTGGGAGAGTCCATATTAATAATATTAAGGTTTAGAATTAAGACAAAATATTAAAATGTAGATCTAAAATGTCCCCCAGGAGACTCATGTGTTCAGTTGTGGGACTTCTGAAAGATGACTGGAACATGAAGGCAATTGAAACATCCATTGATATGTTCAGTAGCAGAATGTGCTGTTAGAATGTGGGGCCATATTGAAGGTGGATCACTGAAGCGGGGTGGGGGGCTGGAAGAGTATAGTTTTGTCTTTAGCTCCTCTCTTCTCTCTCTGCTTCCTGGCCACCATGGATTAGCAACTTTCCTCCACCATGCACCTTCACCATGCCATTTCTATCTGGAATTAACTGATCATAGCCCATGAACTGAACCCACTAAGATTATGAGCCAAAATAAACCTCTCCTCATTAAAGTTTCAGAAACCTGACTAATACTGAGCCAGAAGAACAGGCAAAGAAATATAGTTTTTAAACTTATGAAAAAGATTTTCATGAATACTCATAATTAAGGAAATACCATTTAACACATGACTCAATAGATTGGGAAAATAAGGTTTGGCATACATTATTTTACAAGCATATATGAATTTTAAAATTTTTCTTTGTTTAATAGCTGGGGAAGTATTGGTTCAAATATTGGTCTTTCAGTGAAAGACAATGTAAATACTATTTTTAATTAAAAATAAACATGTCCTTTGACGAAATAACTCCACTTCTCAGAATCTATTCTAACAAATATAGGTATTAGATAAATACTTGCTACAAAGAGAATTTTATGTGTGCATTATATATGTGGGTGTGAATAGCAAAGTGATAGATAATTTCTATAAGGCTAATACACAGTGATATACTATAGAGATATTCACTATATTATTTTATAGTTACTAAAGTATCAAAGCAATGTAAATTACAGAGAAATGAAAATTTGAACTAAATGAAATTATGGTGTGTATATTATACAAGAGCTTACCATAAAATTTTTTTACTTCTATCTTTAATTTTTCAGAATTGAGGACTGGAAAAAGTGAGAGATCACAGTACACACAACTATTCACAAAATACTTCTTATGTTTTCAAAATGGCCCACATGCTAATTATTTTATTTCATTTTTTATTTGTTTATTTACTGCACCACTAGTTATTGAACTCAGGGCCTTGCTCATGCTAGGCAACTGCTTACCACTGAGCTATATCCCCAGCCCGAGCCATTTACATAAAATGTTACAAACTACTGATTGAAAATTGAGTCAAGAGTTTTGATGCAGTATGAAATTCAAAAATATTTCTTCTGCTGCTGAATGTGGCAGTACATGTCTTTAATCCCAGCACTCAGGGAGGCTGAGGCAAGAGAATTGCTACAAGTTCAAGTCCAACCTGAGCTACTTAAGGAGACACTCTCCCAAAAATAAAAATTATCTTAATTATGCAACTTGTAAAGTCAAGGCACAAAAGCAATTTTAACTGTGGGCATTTCCTATAAATAAAAGGAAAATATTGCTAAATATCTCTTATTTTTGGAATAGGCCTTTTTCTGCCTAAATCCCTATCTTCCAAAGTAACTTTAAAATTTTTCAAAAATTCTCTGGTTTATTGTTGCTAATATAAAACTGAACTTTGGGAGTGTCAAAGGAATGACAAAAAAGAATTATTTTGCATTTTAGTAATTGCCTGAAGTTAAATTTAATGAACTGAAAAGGAAGTTTTGTGCAACATTAAGGAGAGCAGCTGGAAAAAGATGTCCCTTTTCTGCTGTAGTGGTCAGTACTTACAGGATAATGAGCAAACCATTTGTAGCTCATCCGAACTCAGAAAAACATAAAACAGCAACTTGTAAAACTCAGGTACTGATAATTGTCATTCTGATTAGATATCCAGTTTCAATATTTGAGGCTAATACAGAGGCAAGGGAAAAAATCTGGAAAAAAAAATGGGCCTCAAAGGTCTCCAGGAGGAAAAAAATGGAATAAATGTTTATTTAATTGGATTATTGTTATATAACTCCCAAAACACTCTGTTAGACCTTGACTGTGAAGATCAAGCACAACAAACATAGTAGAAGCTCTTATCTTCCATCAAGAGCTAGAAGTTATAAAATAACAGGGACATTATAATGGTCAATATAAAAAAAGAAGTAATGAGAATGTTATCTACCACATGAAAGGTCTTAGTTCTAACTTTCCCCCAATTTTTTTGCTAACATGATAACATGGTAGTACCAAGGCATGCTACCACAGAGGGAACTGCAGACAATTAATGCTGAGAATCTGAGAAAATAACTTAATGTTAATGAAATGTCTGAAACATCCTTTCAAACAGATTAAGAGATGTGGTTTATGTATTCACTGAACACAGGCACCAACATGTGGTGTGTATCTCTCTACCATCAATTCCTTCAATAAGGCACCACTCTAGACTTTGAAGCCACTGTGGGAAAGAAAAACTACAAAACTGACCTTCATTGAGCATGCATTCAAATAAAGAGAAAGGAACAAGAAATAAATAAGGAAATGCAATGTTCTGGTTGGTGAAAATGTCATAGAGAAAAATAAAGTAGGATATAGATAATAAAGAGTGCTGGAACATGGAAGAAGAGAGGTTCCCCAGCATGAGTACATTGAGAAAATATGTGAAGTGATAATTCACAGAAATAGAGGCCTCAGGCAGTGACATTTTGAGGTGTGATTTTTAATAATACAGTGAATATTTATAGTACAGTAAATGACACACACCCCACAAGATCCCCTGCCTCATTTCAAACACATTCCATCCTTTTTACCACTTTCGGAAGCACTTCTGAAAGTCCTCTTCTATAAGTGTCTCTAGTTACACTATTGTGTGGCTACCTTGATATCTTGAAGTGATTCAAAATATTTACCTTTCATGGTTATTTTGACTTTGAGGACAAGACAAAAGTCACATGGGGACAGATTTTATGAATAATGTAGTAGAGGCCACCCCATAATGTTTTTATTGGACAGAGATTGATGTAAAAGTTTTGAATCGATTCAGGACATTGAGGTAGCCATGAAAAGACACAGAAGTCTTCCTGAAGTGCTCCAAAGAAGTGGCAAGAATGATGAGATAAGTGTATCTCAAGCAAGGGGGATTATTAGCAATGTGTCTCTTACTATATAAGGTTTTTTAAAATTTTTATTTAAACATTTGCCATATTGTTTAATCATGCCTCATATGTACAAAACCCAAGAAGGATTAAGATTTTTTCATTATAGACTTAAAAAAGTAATCTAATGTGAATAAAAGAATTCTGCCTGAGAATAATGGTGGATTGCTCAATTGTGAAACATCCACCATCATTTTCTTATATATTGCATAATATTCTGAATCTTCAATAGGAAGCTCCATGGTAAAAGACAAGCTGGACTATAAAACCCAAGTTTCCAGCATATAAACTACCCCAACTTTCTATCCTATAATGAAACTTCTCCGCATTTCTTGTAAACATATCATAATGTTGTTGATATACTGGGGAAATGTTTTCCATAGCAAAAGGAAAACTGATATATATTCTGTTAGAAATCTTAGGCAAAAGGACTTAGAGATAGTTTCTTAATAATAGTATTCAGTTTTGTTAGCTAAAGAAAAGTCTCACTCATAAGAAATTTTACACTTTATATCAAGAGGCTTAAAATATTAATGTCCTATAAGGATGTATTTCTATTTTAGTAATCATAAGTAACTAATTCAATATTGATAAAACTGTATGCATCTAATTGCAGCATGACAGATAGTGCTTGAAAATATAAGCCCAATCTTAGCGGAATGTTAAAGAAAATATGGTATATTCATATACTATAATGTTATGCTGACTTTCGATATTATTCTATAAAGAATTAGCATGGACAAGACTTATAATGTTCACCAAAAAGAAGTAGGGTAGATAACTTAAGACACACACAAAACATATTTTGCAATGGTCCGATACCATAATGGAATGTATAAGGGAATTTAGAAAGGGACAGGGTTCAAGTCCATGGTCCCCATAAGTACATGTCACTGAGCCTCCCTGTACTTTGGTTTCCTCTTCTGTCTACATAGAGGGAAAAGAATAATATCATTTCTCACTTTTGTTTCTCAAATTGTAAGTGAAACCCAGTGAAATAATATGAATGCATTTTAAATGTTTTATAAATGCTTATATTATTGGTGTAATCTTGTGTTAAACATTTTTAGACAGTCTCGATATTTTACCATAGAGCTTGAACTTAAAACTTAAAAGTCACAGTCAATAATCAGTGGATTGGAAGGTAGTTAAAAATTATCACGTTGGTCAAGGAAAGATAAAATAAGAACAAGAAATGGAAGGAGAGATGGGTATGAGAGGAGGATTCCCTCAGGAAGTGTTCATGAATTTGAATTGGTAGCACTTCATGCCCATTGGATACAGAGATTGATGCAAGTAACCCCAGGTGCTAACTTATTTCCGTGTTGCCTGGGCTTTGGCCAAGTGGGAGGTGGAAGAGCTTTCCTACCGCGTTAGTGCAATAATTTACTCCCAAGTTTTGGAAGAATAAAAGTTTTAAAATATAAAATAATTTAAGAAAGAGAAAAAGATCAATTAGACTAGAATATAATTAGCTTCTTTGGATCTAATTTAAAGGATTATAAAATGGGATCTATCAAGAAAGTCTGAAAATTCTAGACATTAATTAATACTGGAATAGAAGTGGCTGGAAGATTTGCCAAGTAACACTCACTATATCACCCAGAGTTTTTCTCCACTAACAAGACAATAAAACATATGCTTAAAGAGCAGCAGGAAGGAGACAAGCTAAATTTAAAGCTCACTTGGCAATGGAGTTAAACTTGTAAGTAGTGAGAAGCTTATAAATTAGGTAAGGTTTCTCTAGAGAAAACCCTGACAAGATGCCCAAAGATGAACCAGTCAGCCTCAGTATTTATTTTTGTGCTTTCAGTTTCAAGTAACCTTGACTCAAATTACTTATGATGTGAGGATGTTTTTATAATACATAGTACAGAGAACAAGACCACTGTGGCATTGACAAACTTGCTGGCTCACTTACATCAAGGATGCACGTTCTGGATATTTTTCAAGAGGTGCTAGAATGAAACCCCAGACCTCACATATGCTGGGAAAGTTGAGCCACACCCTCATCCCAGGATCTCTTATACTCTTGGTGCTCTTCAATCACATTGGTGAGAACTTATTCGTAAACTATACGCAGCCACAAGGGAGGCTGGAAAATATAGCCTCTGATTGATCAGCCTTGTCTCAGGAAAAAGGAAAAAATAGATTTTGAAGAATAACCAGAATTTGAGACAAAAAGTTAGTGGTAATAGCAAAAATAATGCTGAAATCAGGTCCTCCTTGTTTTGCAGGAATATGAGAGTAGTACAGGGATATGAGGGAGTAGTTGCAAGAATATGAGCTGAAGTCAGACAAGAGATAACTAGGACTTGTAGGTAAATCTGATCCCCAAGGGGCAGAAATATAACAAATGGAATAATATTTCTGGCAGGCATGGTCAATAAGAATGAGGACTAGAGCCCAGCCAGTAAATCTTTGTATGGTAGCAGAGAGACCCATACCTCCTGTGGTACTTCCTCATTCTGATAGAATGAAAGCAGTATCTCCTCGCCGAGTTTGTCTCACTCAGAGATCCTGCATTCCACATGGGTCATATCAACTTTTGCTGGCTTTAGTTGAAGAGCCTGGGAAGCCACAGGGAGCTATATCCATTTTCTTGGTTCCTTACCTACTTATTTACACTGCTTGGGATAAATCTAAGAAATCACCTAAGCCAAGGCAAAATAGCCATCCTGGAAGCCAAGATCAGGTCTTGATGATGTGGCTTTTCTTACTTGTGTCACCTGCCCATTGCTCTCCATCTGTTCAAGAACTGGTGTCACTGGTTTCTAACATGGAGCAAAGTGACAAGATGCATTCAGTGAAAGGGGAAAGAGAGAGACCCTCGGTTATGGCTAACACCTGCAAGTGGTCTTCCCTACCCAGCTCTCCAGCTTAGGTCAGTAGCATCAGTTGCTATGATCCTTTGCATTCATTCTACCATCAAATCTAGCCTGCTCTGGATTATTTGTTTCTTCCTGTTCTTTCTATTTGTTTCTACTGTTTCTTCCTAAATCAATGATTGACTGCAAAATATATAATGAATGCAAAATATTATCAACATTCAGAAATTTTAATAGTCACAAAATTCAATGTCCTATTTCCCAATTTAAAATGTCAAGCTTCAAAGTTTTAACAGAAATTTCAACTCTGTATAACCATTTTACCTCATTCCAACCATCCCCAAAAGAGTTATATCTAATGCCTTCTAATTGTTAATTTCTGGGCCCAGTCCTTATAAAAAATAGGATTTGGGGGAACCCGACAGATTACACACACATTTGCTATTATATCTTGGTTTGATTCCCAGGAAACAAAGCTCCTTTAAAACAAAGATGGTCTCACTGTAACACACACACACACACACACACACACACACACACACACTCACACACAATTTCCATAGATGTCTCAACCTTAAAAAGATTGACATCAAGTATTTTTCAAAACAATGGCAAACCCCTGAAGGTTTTAATGCTGAAGTGTGTGGTAGATAATGTCAAATGATTCTAAGCAAATTAATTATGATACAATGCTGAACTTCAAATATCTGAATAAAGAGAAGTCTAGTGGCAGGGCAGCTACACTATAAAACTCCAGGGGATGTCATGTACAACACAGACTGAGATTGTACAGAACAAACCATCAATAGACATACAAAGCAGCAGCCCAGCAGGTTTTTATTCTTGCTGTCTCTAAACTTAGTGCTATACATGACACATGAATTTCCCACTACCCTGTGGGTGACGACTTACCAATACAAGAATATACTGGCCAGTATGATAAATATGCTTGCCACTATAAAAAGTAGCCTCCCCTCCAACTTCTGAATGATATCATTTTACATTAAACACCCAGATAACATGTCCGAATGTCTGCTCCTGTCAGAAATTAACCCCTTGCAATGAGCCTCGGGTAATTTTCAGTTTCCTAGGTGCTGTCTCACATGGTTCAGAAACAAATTCTTCATGTTCTTTAGCTCCAGCTGCTTCATCCTCCCCCTGTTGCTGCCTCCTTGGCCTTAACCATTGTGGGTTTAGGTTAGGCAAGTAAATCTAGGGCAGCATGGGCCTCTGAACTACTTACCACTCCGGGATTTCTCCACTGATGAGATAGAGTCAAAGTCAGTGTCAAGAGAATCATGTCCAGACACATTCCTTTTTGCCATCTCCTGGTTGAAAAGACCAGAGGAAGATAAAGTCTTGCATAGTCTCACAGTAGGAAACTAAAAAAGGATATAATTTGACTCTTCATTTGAGATCCAGGTAGCTCCCAGTCATTCTCCCATTGCATTTGCCCCTGTGACATCTATGTATTAACAAGTATGAGGCTTTTCCAGTGCTAGATGGTTCCTACACTCATACCTAGGGAACTCTGGAGATGGTGTCCTGCCTGGAAAGTAAGTACAGAGGCCTGAGCGCTGGGAGAGCAGTGAATTGTGGGTAGCAGCTCTTGGAGCTTCTGCAGCAGTGGCAAGGCAGGCATTCACAGTAATAGAAGAAGCTGCTTAAATTTGAAGTTTGGGCTGCTAGTAACAGTCTTCTGCCAAACAGAAAGCATGCTCACTTCTGTGACTTCAGCCCATGGCAGAATCTCAGTTAAGTATTCAGAACAGAAGTCAGGACATAAGATTTACCGAGACACCATAGAAGAATCTGATGCAGGAGAGGAAAGGACAATATTTACAAACAGCACCGTTTATGACTATATCCACAGGAAAAAAGCCTAGCTGTATCCTCTGTGTTCCTTGCCACTGTGCCCTTCCCTAGCCCATAAGTCATCCAAGACAGCGCATTTCCACCTAGACCAGTGGTGGCGAATCTATGGCACATGCGCAGCAGGGGCCACACCGCGCCCTCTCTGTCTTCACAAGAGCCAAGTCACCCCAGCAACGGAGCATCAGGTAACAGTCATTTTTCTGAACTAAAACCTCAGTATTCAGGTTTGATTGCAGTGTTGGCACTTGGCAGTAAGTAAGTGGGTTTGGGTTGCAGTTTGGATACTCGGTCTCTAAAATGCTCACCATCTCTGATTTAGGGTGCTGACATTTATTAGTATTGCTTCCCTCACTCCCAGGCTGGCTCAACTTCCAGACCAAAGTGCACTGCTGGAGCCCTCATTCTCTGTGCGCAGCTGGGGAAGCACAAGACTTTTCCCAGGGAAAAGATGCATTTGACATCCGAGGGGTTTCCAGCTATGGGAAGATTATAGGCAACTTTCACTTTCTTACTTAGTTTTTCTTTCCCAGAATGCTTAAAGAGAGTAAATATTTTCATAACAAGGAAATATGATAAATTATTTTCATTTTGAAAAGACATAATAAGTTTGCTTCTAAATAAAGTTTGCTGGGGTAGTATTTTTTTCTCCAGGAAAAAAAAAAGAATTAAGAGTTCCATTGAAAAAGATTCATTTAACTAAAACTGAGTCTTAGTAATTGAGATGTCACAATCCGTACAAAGCTATATAATGGACAGAATGCTGTCTTTAACAAAATGGACCATCTGTCAGTGATTAAACTTCTGATTTTTTTACTTATGAGAGCGCAAAAGCAAACCCTTACAACCATTCTTTTTCATTTTCAGTAGAGTATTCAATAAATTACATGATGTATTCAACACTACTATAAAAAATAGACCTTGTGTTGATAATTTTGCCTATCTGCAGACTAATATGAATGTTTTGAGCACATTTAAATTTGGCTAGGCTATAGTGTTCAGTGCATTAACATTGTGAAATGCATTTTTTAATTTATGGTATTTTCAATTTATGATTGGTTTATCATGACATGATCCCACTATAAATTGAGGCGTATTGGTGTTATTTTGCTTGACTAAGATGATCAGAATAGGAAAAAGAAGCAAATAGATTAATTTCTAGTTTTAATTTCCTAATGATGCTGTAACAAATTACTGCAAACACAGTGTCTTAAAACAATAAGAATTTTTCTGTCACAGTACCAGAGATGCAAAATCTGAAACCAAGGTATCTGACAGGCTTCTTCCATCTGCAAGTTTCAGGGAGAATCTTTGCCTCTTTCAGTTCCTAATGGTCACCTGTGCTCCTTCCATTACCCTTGATTGCCAGGCTGATTGGCTGATCTGGGTGGGTCTGGTGGGTTGTGGGGGTAGGATCTTGGGCCCTATATCTGGCCCTTGTCCCTCCCTCTCTGGTACTCTTCCCCTGTACTCTGCTTTCCCACCATCATGGCAGAAGCAGCTTTGCTCCACCTCACCCTTGGAGACAGCCAACCATGGACCATAACCTCTGAAGCAGCACTGGAAACAAACCTCTCCTCCTTTAAATTACAAGTGTTGGGCATTTTGTGCCAGCAACAAGAGAGCTGACAAATACACCTTCTTTGATCTCTCCTAAATCATCTTTCAATCCCTCCAACCCTTTGCTTCTGTTGTCACCACTACTGCTATTAACTCATCCTCCTCACCCCTCGTGATTGTTATATTGGGGCCAACTCAGCAAATCCAAGATAAACTCCTATTTCAAACTCCCTTACTTAATCACATCTTCAAAATCCCCTGTCATGTAAGAACAGTATCTTCCCACCTTCCAGGGATTAGGATGTGGAGATCCTTGGGGAAAAGGCATTTTCAGCCTGTCATATCTGTATTTAAATGTTTTCTTGTGCTCGCTTACTAAATGTTTTCTAACTAACTATATCCAGATATTACCTATATGTCTGAAAATTCCAAAATGAAAAATTATATAGTAATCATATTTTAAAGAATTATTAAAATCTTTTGGATTTTATATATCAAGTTTTATTCAAAACATAGCTGGTTAATCACAGATTTGAAGCCCATTAAACTCTTAAATCTTTTCATGTGTACAGATAGGAATATAATATTTAGAAAAAAAAATTGTGAATATATTTTGTGATCATTTTTCAGAACTGTAATAACTCAAAATTATGACCTTATAGGAATATTTATTCTATAATATTTTTTCTATAATACTTTGAGTAAATCTTTGGGCCTGTTCTTTTCCTAGAAGAGAAGGGGAAAAGACAAACAGGGAAAAGAGAGAGCAGAGTAAACGAAGAAGAGGGAAAAGAAGGTAAAGCAAAGAGACAAAAAGAAAAGGAAAAATGCAACGTTGGAGAGTTAAAAATACCAAATCCTAAGTGAAAGTGCTGATTTTGTTGCTTATTAGCAGTTACTACTGTAAACAAGTCACCTCACCATTCCTTCCTGTATCCAACTAGGATGAGGATCATTAGAAGTATGCAAACATAGATTCTGATCTTCCTGCAGGTGGAGCCTTTCAAACTCTTCCTCCCGTGCTTATAATTAGGATCACAAAGAGAAGCATTTCTAGTTTGGTGTCCTTGGGATAATTCCCTAGAACTGAGACCACCATGCATCGAATCCAAAATTTCTTCTGTCTTTACATAAAGATTCCAGGGAGAGGGGGTCATTTTTAAAGTCAAATATATTCTTTAAGAACCAAAATGTCTGAGCCAACTAAAGACATGAAGATGACTTCTTTTATGTAATCAGGATAACTCAGTGAATTTGTCAGCAAGGCTGTCCTACTTTTAGCTTTATTTTATCTAACTCCAAAACTTTTTATCAACTTTTCACAGTACAGTGGAAAATTAACAAAAAAAAATGTTTTAAGTGAGTTTTACATCAGGATTGCCTAAAATGTACAATTTGAACTCTCTCTTGTTCTCTGGGATAAATGTGTCACATTATAAAACAGGTTTGTTCATGTAGCAAAATCAATTGTTTTAAATAATCTTAAGCCTCTCTTAGTTGCCTACCTTTCCACAAATTATGTTCTTGCTGGTAAAATATCAAGTGGTTCTTTAACCACAGCATCATAACTGGCATTAGATTCCCTCAAATACTGTGTGCAGAAGTGCTCCAAATTCCTCTCACAGATAGATCAGTTAGCATTCAAAAAGTCACATGTAAGAGTCTATGCATACTCTGTGTACTTTAAGATACTTTCTATTTTATATTACTGAGAGTGATTCTATTTCTCTTTAGCAAAATTGTTTGCATAAAGGTTTTTCTAGAAAAAATCCTGGGATTAATTTACCTCTTGCCATCGTGATGGACTGCACAGTAGTTTTCAGGTAGCTGAAGCATCCCCAGGCTCCTCACAAATGACTCCAAAATGATTTTGAAGATACATCAGTCAAGCCTGTTTGGCCTAGTAATTCAGACAGGGAAATGTTCAACTGACTTAAGTGAGGATCCATTTTGGTTTTCATCATAAAACTGCGACAGTGCCTTTATTTGTTGTTGCTCCAGGAGCCGCGGGTACATGTAAGCACATCTAGGAAACACAGAGCCTGTTCAGCACAGTTTGGGTGGAACCCCAGACTTAGCAGCAGAAAGCTAGGCCTATCTAACAATGGACTACACAGTAAAGCCACGAGGAAATTCCATAAAATTTTAGTTAAAAAAAATTCATGTAATGTTGTCGTGAGTTCTCTTTCAGCCAGCTGTCTCTGTGGATATAAATCCAGAGGGAAAGTAATGTAACTCTCTGATCTGCTGTTTCAGAGAGGTCAGTTGTGTGCCTGTGGCATGAAAGTGAGTGTGTTCACTAAGTTGATGGTGCTATTGCCTGAGTCGTGAGGAGGTTGTGTGATTAGTATTTTGAAGGAAAGATAAAAGGCATAAGAAAAAGCACGCGTGAAATAAATCAGGGGATGTTGGTTTTGCTTTTTATTTTTCATTTATACAGCTGTAGGTGTTTTCTAAAAGTAGCTTTTCAAAGTTGATTAGAAAGGGATCTTGGGTATATTATCTGTTAATAATGTCAAAAAATAAAGTACTTGGCAATATTTTCTTTTTGCTAAATTCTTTTATTGGTACATTTTAGGTATACAACACAATTACATTTCTCTTTGGGAACTGTACCTTTACACAATTCATCTTGGTTCTTATTTTTTTCCCCATTCCTAGACCTCCCTTCACCCCCTCCACCCTTCCCTATTTACAAAGACTTTATTTCCATTTTTTCCATTTCTCAGCATTTTTCCTTTCCCTTCTTTCCTTTCCCCTGCCCCTCCCACTACCCCTACCCCTTTGAACCTTTTCTTCCTATTTTGCATTACCGATTATTCATTCTAATCATTGGTACATTTTAGGTATACAATATAATGACATTCATCATTGGAAATTTGCACCTTTACATAATGTCTCTTGGTTCTTATTTTTCACCCTTGCCCAGCCCTCCCATCAACCTCTCCATTCCTCCCTATTTACAAAGATTTTGTTCCTATTTTTCCATTTTCTCATATTAATCCCATTCCCTTCTATCCTTTCCCCTACCCTCCCATTTCCTTCCACTTTGTCCCTTTTCTTCCTATTTCACATTACCTATTATACATTTTAGTCCTTATTTACACTTTCAGTTTCTCACACCAGAGAAACTATTCGGTATTTATGCACGTGTGTCCTATTTGTTTCACTTAAGAGTATCGCCTCAATGAGCATCCACTTAGCTATAAATGTCTCTAGTTTCTCATTCTTTATGGCTGAGTAGTACTCCATTTTATTAAAAAACCACATTTTCTTGATCCACTCTCCAGTTGATGGGCATTCGGGCTGTTTCCAAGTTTTAGCTATCACAAACTGTGCTGCTATGAACATGGGTGCACATATATCACTGTGGTATGATTCTTTTAATTTTGGGGGGAAGATCCCCAGCAGTGGAATAGCGGGGTCAAATGGGACTTCCAGTCCTAGTTCTTTGAGGTATCTCCATACTGATTTCCACAGTGGTTGCACCAGTCTACACTCCCACCAGCAGTGGAGCAGGGTTCCTCTTTCCCCACAGCCATGCCAGCACTTGTTATTGGTTGATTTCATGATAGCAGCCATTCTTTCTGGAGTGAGGTGGAATCTCAGTGTTGTTTTCATTTGCATCTCTCAAATGACCAGTGATGTTGAACATTTTTTCATGTATTTATTTGCTATTTCTACTTCTTTGTCTGAGAAATGTCTGTTCATTTCAGATGCCCATTTTCAGTTTGGGTCTTTAAATTTGGGAGGTGTGATCTTTTTAAGTTCTGTATAGATTCGAGATAGTAGACCTTTGTCTGAGGAAGAGCAGGTGAAGATTTTTTCCCACATTGGGGGTTGTCTCTTCACACTGCTGGTGGTTTCTCTTGCTGTGCAGAAGCCTTTTAATAAGAAGAGATCCCATTTGTTGATTGTTTGTGCTAGTTCATGGGCAACTGAGGTTTTGTTCATAAAATCTTTTCCTACACCAATATCTTCAAGAGTTCTACCTAACTGCTGTTCCAACTGGTTCAGAGTTTCTATTTTAATATTTAGATCTTTAATCCATTTCAATTTTAGTTTAGTGCATAGCAAGAGATATAGGTCTAGTTTTAATCTTCGGTAAATTGAAGCCCAATTTTTCCAGCACCATTTATTAAAGAGGCTATCTTTCCTCCAGTGAGGGTATTTGGCTCCTTTATTGAAGATGAGATGGCTGAGTGTGTCTGGCATTGTGTCTGCATCTTCTAATCTGCCCATTGGTCCTCAGGTCTGTTTCTTTGCCAGTACCATAATGTTTTTATCACCATAGATTTGTAGTATAGTTGCAGGTTGGGGATTATCATACCCCCTGCCATGTCTCTGTTACCTAGAATTGCTTTTGCTATTCTGGGTCTCTTCTTGTTCCAAATGAATTTTTGGATTGCTTTCTCAAGATCTGTGAAGTATGCTGCTGGGATCTCAATTGGAATTGCATTAAATCTATATAGCAGTTTTGGAAGTATGGCCATTTTCACTCTATTAATCCTTCCTGCCCAGGAGCAGGGGATGTCTGTCCATTTTCTGATATCATCTTCAATCTCTCTTTTCAGAGTGCTACAGTTTTCAGAGAAGAGGTCTTTGATTTCTTTCGTCAGCTTGATTCCTAGGTATTTCAGTTTTTTGGATGCTATTGTGAAAGGAATTATTTGCCCTATTTCTCTCTCAGTGAGTCTGTCATTGGTGTAGAGGAAAGCTATTGATTTTTGTGTGTTGACCTTGTAACCAGCTACTTGACTGAATTTGGTTATTAAGTCTAGAAGACTTTTGGTGGAGTTTTTGGGGTCTTCTATATAGAGCATCATGTCATCTGCAAATAATGACAATTTGACTTCTTCATTTCCTATCTTTATTCCTTTTATTTCTTTCTCTTGTCTAATTGCCATGGCTAATGTTTCCAGAACTATATTGAGCAAGAGTGGTGATAATGGACATCCTTGTCTTGTTCCTGATTTTAGTGTGAAAGATTTAAGTTTTTGACCATTTAGTATGATATTGGCTGTTGGTTTTTCATAGATGGCTTCTATCAGTTTGAGGTAGAGACCATCTATTCCAATTTTTTGTAGGGTTTTTATCATAAATGCATGTTGGATTTTGTCAAATGCTTTTTCTGCGTCTATGGAGATAATCATATGGTATTTGTCCTTGGCTCTATTGATATAGTGTATTACATTGATTTATTTGCATATGTTGTACCATCCCTGCATCCCTGGGATGAATCCCACTTGATCAGGGTGTGCGATCTTCTTGATGATCTTCTGCATTCTATTTGCCAATATCTTATTAAGGATTTTTGCATCTATGTTCATTAGTGAGATTGGCCTATAGTTCTTCTTTTTGGTTGGGTCTTTCTCTGCTTTGGGGATCAAGGTGATGCTTGCTTCCAGGAATGAATTTGGGAGTATTGCTTCCCTTTCAATTTCACTGAATAGTTTAAACAGCAGTGGGAGTAGTTCTTCTCTAAATGTCTTGTAGAATTCAGCAGTGAAGCCATCAGGGCCCAGGCTTTTCTTAGTTGATAAGTTTTTAATTACATTTTCAATTTCATTGGTTGATATTGGGTTGTTTAGAATTTTTAGGTCTTCTTCAGTCAACTTTGGTAATTCATATGATTCTAGGAATCTGTCCATTTCTTCTGTGTTGCCCATCTTATTGGTGTATGGGTTCTGCAAGTAGGTATTGATGATCCTCTGGATTTCTGCTGGGTCTGTTGTAATTTCACCCTTTTCATTTCTAATTTGCATGGATTTCCTTTATCTGATAAGGTTGGCTAAGGGTTTGTCCAGTTCATTGATTCTTTTGAGGAACCAACTCTTGGGTTCATTGATTTTTTATATTGTTCTGTTAGTCGCCATTGCATTGATTTCTCCTCTGATCTTTATAATTTCCTCTGTTGTATGAGCTTTGGGGTTGTCCTGCTCTTCTTTTTCTAGAAGCTTGAGGTTCAGCATCAGGTTGTTTAATTGGACTAACTCTGTTTTCCTAATATGAGTATTCACTGCTATGCATTTCCCTTGTAAGACTGCTTTCATTGTGTCCTATAGATTCTGACATGTTGTATTGGCATTGGCATTTAATTGAAGGAACTGTCTGATTTCTTCTTTCATTTCCTCTATGACCCATTGGTTATTCAGAAGTGTGTTGTTCAATTTCCACATGTTTATGAAATTTTTCCAGTTTCTTTTGCTATGGATCTCCAATTTCATCGCACTATGGTCTGATAATATACAGGGGATAACTTCAATTCCTTTGCACTTACTTAAACATGTTCTATGTGTGAGTATGTGGTCTACTTTGGAGAAAGACCCATGTGCAGCTGAGAAGAATGTGTATTCTGATTTTGTGGGGTGGAAGACTCTATAAACATCTGTTAATTTCATTTGTTCAAGAGTTTGATTGAGTTCTAGTATTTCATTACTTATTTTTAGTCTAGTTGATCTATCTATTTGTGACAGTGGGGTGTTGAGGTCCCCCACTACAATTGTATTAGTGCATATATGGCTTTTCATGTCCGTTAGTATTTGTTTTATATAGTTAGGTGCACTAGTGTTTGGTGCATAGATATTTATGATTGTCATCTCTTTCCTTTGGATTCTTCCCTTTACAAGGATGTAGTGTCCTTCTTCATCTCTCTTAATCAGTGTTGGTTTGAAATCTACTTGATCTGCAAAGAGGATAGCTACTCCTGCCTTTTTGTGGGTTCCTGTCACATGGAGTATTGTTTTCCACCCTTTAACTTTCAGTCTATGAGTTTCCTTTTGAATTAAGTGTGTTTTTTGTATGCAGCATATTGTTGGATTTTGATTCTTGACCCATTCTGCCAGTCTATTTCTTTTGATTGGTGAATTGAGACCATTAACATTGATGGTTATAACTGAAACGTATTGACTTGTCATTGCCATGACTTTTTCTTTTTGTTGGGTTCTCCCCCTTTACATTTAATTTCTTATCATGCCAGATGCATTCTGCTTTGCTTCCTGGGGTTGTGATCCTCAATGTCTGTTCCCAGCATATTGTGTAAAAATCTTTGGAGTGCTGGTTTGCTATTCACGAAGTTCCTAAGGTGCTCTTTGTCATGAAAGTATCTCATTTCTCCATCCATTTTGAAAGATAGTTTTGCAGGGTACATCAATCTGGGTTGGAGGTTGTTTTCTTCTAGGGCTTGGAATATGTCACTCCAAGCTCTTCTTGCCTTGATGGTTTGTGTTGAGAAGTCTGCTGTGATCTGATGGGCTTTCCTTTGTATGTGATTTGTTTCTTTTCTCTAACTGCTTGTAGAACTGTGTTCTGTTGAGTTTCTGGGATCTTAACAATTATATGCCTCTGTGTAGATTTTTTTTGATCAAGGTTATTTGGAGTCCTATATGCCTCACTTATCTGTATGTCATGTTCTTTTCCCCTCCTTGGGAAGTTTTCTGCCATCACTTCTGTGAAGAGTTTTTTTTTACGTCATCTGCACTCTCTCCTGTTTCTTCATTGACTCTAATCAGCCTTATGTTATTCTTCTTTGCATTGTCTAGTAGCTGCTGGATTGATTTCTCATGTTCCCTTATAATTTTGAAGCAATTTTTCTTTTCCTGGTCTTTAATTGCAATCTTGTCTTCTATATCTGAAATTCTATCCTCACATTGGCTCATTCTGCTGTGTAGACTTTCAATGGAGTTTTTCATGTCCTGGAAATCTATTTGCATCTGTTTTATGGATTCCATTTGTTTCCTATGTTGGGATTCCATCATGTTCCTCAGCTCCTCTCTAGATTTATTAATCATGTCTTGCACTGGGAGCACAATTTCTCCTGTTATCTGAGAAATTATTTCTGATTTCATTTTTTCCAGAGCCCCTTTTGTTGCCAGTTCAGTGGGTCCAGGTGGTTGAGTATCAGAGTGTTCCCTCTCATTTCCCTCTGGGGTTGCTGTAGGTGATCTGAAAGTCTGGTGTTGAGACTTATTTATGTGTTTTCTCATTTTGGCTGAGGGGTGGGGGTGGTGCTGTTGGCACCTGTGAAGATCACCTCCTCTGAGCTGGGAGAGGTGGGACAGGGGCTGGGAGCAGCCATAGGGATAGTGGTGCAGAAGCCCTTCCTCTGGGCCGGGAGTGGCAGGAGGGATGGCGACTGGGAAGCCCCTTCCTCTGGACCAGGAGCAGTGGGACAGTGGCTCAGAAGCCCAGTACTTGGCAATATACATAATGAAAAACATGAAAACTGTAAAATATTGCTGAGAAAATTTTAAAACATTAAAACACAAGAGAGATATACTATATTTCTGAATTGAAAAAACCAATATTACTTATTAAGATGTCATTCTTGTGAAATTGATTTATTTACTCAGTGCTGTATCAATTGAGATTCTCAGCAGGTTTTTCTGAGGACACTGTGAAGCTGATTGCAACACTTAAATGTACGTGGAAAGAACCTAGAACTGAAATCAGTTATGCTCTGGACATGTTGCACATAAATTCCTTAAATAACAATGACTTTTGTTCCAGGAAAAACCTCCAGAATCCACTCAAGGATGGTTTGGAACCAGCTTTTCAAGAACGGATACTCCCAGAACAAGTCAGCTCCTTGGTTAGGGATCTTTCAATATTGCAAGCTCAAAATCACCAACCTGGAACATAATTCGGCCTCCCTTGAAGAAACTCAGGACCTGTGAAGGGACAGAGAGTGTCTGTACTGCACAGAAAAGCCCAGACCTGCCCTCTTCTCACCATCTGCTTAGTAAGCAGCTCCTTCCCTCCCGTCCTTTAGATTCTCCTACAAACCAGTGAGGCAGGCAGAACTGAGCTCTCCTCACCAGGCCTCCTTGACTACGCAATAAAGTCTTGCCTTTTTTGCAAATACCCAGTGCTACAGTATTGGCTTTGAACTGCATAAGGCAGTGAGACCTTGTTCCACAACAGGCTTGTCAAAACAATCCTCAAAAAATAAGAATGTTAAAGACTGACGTTTCTTCAAGATTTACCATAAGAATTTCTATGTAAACAATCTCATCTGAAAATATAGTTTTACTTTCTCCTTTCTGATATTCATGTGACAAAATTCTGATTTTCAGGATATATGAATAACTCCTGTTACAATGTGAAAAAGAGAAAAACACAACTAAAAGTAAATGGGGAAAATAGAAAGATATAAAAATATCAATAAGCAGAGGAAAATGTGCTCAAGACAACAATACATTAGGGAAATGCAAGTGCAAGTGCTACAATAAGATTCCATTGTAAATCCACCAAAAAGTATAAAATCATAAAAGGCTTAATATCCCCAAATATTAGTAAGAACGTAGAGCAACTGGAATTCCCATATAATGCTGGTGAGACTGTAAAGTACCTCATCTACATTGAAATTGATTTGCAGTTTTTTTATAATGCTACAAACACACCTACTCTAAGACCTACCAATTCTTCCCTAGTTGGTTCCCCCAAAAAAGAAAAATTTACATGTACACTAAAATAATTGTACAAGAATGTTTATGCCTGATATTTTTTATAATTGCTACAACTGAAAACAACCCAAATACCCATCAATAAGAGAATAAACAAACACTCGTACAATTTTTTTAAAAGGAAAAGAAAGAAAAAGCTACTAATGCATCAACTTGAATGAACATTCTAAGCAAAAGAATCCAGAAACAAAGAATGTGTACCACATAGTTCCATTTATACAAAATTCTAGAGCAAAAAAAACTAATCTATGGCCATACAGATCAAAATTCCCTTTGGGGGTTGGGACAGGAAATAGTAAAAGGATAAAGAAATTTTCTAGAATAACAGAAATGCACTTAAAAGCAGTGTGGGTTCCATGGAAACACATATTTGCCAAACCTGATTTAACTGTACAGCTTTGTTCATTATTGGACATGTAAAATTTGTATCAGTTAAAAAAGGAGAAAATGTTAACATTTGTTAAATGTAAGTGACGGGCACCTGAATGTCCACTTATTAATCTTTTTTCTGATTTTTTGAATTACTATGAAACTTTGACAATGAGAGAAACTAATTCATTTTCAACAAGGACTCTGGCAACTATTTTGTAGGACACTCGACAGATTGGAGAAGGCAGGAAGGACACAGGTGGCTTCCAGGGGGAGAATGTGAAGCAGGAGTGGGTGGGAAGTGGGCAAACCACAACTTGTTACTCCACGTGCTAGCAAGAAGCAAGGAACTTCACAGTCACAGTTTCTGATTTTGTGTGATGAGAATGAACATTAACCTATGACTGGATAAATACGAGTCTTAAATATTTCTAAATCTTAGAGTCAATAGTCGGCAGATAGATTAAACCTATAAATAAATAATTTGTTCAGTATCAGTCACTCGCAGAAGTACAGCCTTGCAAAGGAATTCTGTTCTAAATGCTATATTAATAGTTCTCCTCAAGTAAATATTGGTTTTAAGCACAGTAAAACATGGATATGATTTAACATAAATCACAACTGTGCTATTTTGCTTTACCAATAGATATGTTCTCGAAATGTCACATTGCTCAACTTCAATTATCTGTCACTTTTAAAGGAGTTGAAGAAAAATGAGATGACATTTTTTAATAATTGTTGAGTAGGGTGATAGTAAGAGAAACACTTAAATGATCACAATGCCAGGTACTCTGATTAAATTTCTTGGGGACTCCAAATTTGAATTATCTAAAGAATTAACCTGACCTAGAGTCTCATGAGAAATGCAAGCTATGATATCTTTAACTCTTTGGGGAAGATACCTAGAAGAGGAATAGCTGGGTCAAATGGAATTTCTCCTTTTAGTTTTTTGAAGAATCTCCATACTGATTTCCACAGTGGTTGCACCATCTACACTTCCACTAACAGTAGAGCAAGGTTCCTTCCTCCCCACAACCTCATTAGCATTTGTTATTGGTTGATTTCTTGATGACAGCCATCCTTTCTGGAATGAGATGGAATCCCAGTGTTGTTTTAATTTGCATTTTTCGAATGGCCAGTGATGCTGAACATTTTTTCATCTATTTATTGGCAGTTTATATTTCTTCATCTGAGAAATGTTTATTCATCTTAATTTCCACAAATCCCACCCTTCACTCTATCTCTCTCTCCTGATCCTTACTGAATAAAAGATATAAAATAGATGCATGTTGTAAGGTGGCATCTGGCAAGGAACTCATGAACCATGTTTGCCAGTATCCCACTAAAATTCTAACAAAAAATAATAGTGAGGAAAAAGCTCCTCACAGAACATTACTTTAATAGTAAGAACTTTTATATACTTGGAAAGAGATATTCACTAATTATGACCTAGGGAAGACGTTTCATTTTTCCTGAAGACTAAGGGGCAAAGTTACTTTGTGAAATAGTTTAATAAAAGAACCAAGAGAAAATGATTTTCATTTCTAAAGGATAGCTTCAAAAAGGCACAACCTCTGTGAAATGAAACAGAAAAGCATAAATAAAAGACAGAGATGAAGATGGAAAATGAAAGAGCTATATCTGAGCATAAAAGCTGAAAATGGAGTGCAAAGGACAAGACTGGTGAATTTTTTCTACTGAAAAAAAGATAAAACTTCACAAAACAAAATACACACAACCAGCTGGGAAAATGATTGGCAGAATATATGATGAGAAATTATTAGTACCCCCACTTTATAAAGAACACTTAACAAATCAACATGAAAGAGACCACAAGAGGAATAAAATGCACAAATAATTACATAAGAAATCCAGTTTCTGGTAAAAATAAAAGGACTCAGTCTCTTTAATAATCAAAGAAATGCAAATCATCATTCTAGGAGACAATTGTTTACAACTTTATTTAACAAATGAAAACAGCAATGCTGCCAAGAATGAGATTAAAAAGATTCTCTCCTCCAATGTGAGCCTGAATAAAGTTATTAAAACTTCATAAAGGAAAACTTTGTTATTTAAATCATAAGCCTTAAAATGTGTTGTAATAGAGAACCCTTAATCTTCAAGGGAATTTTTTTCTCAAGAAATAATCAAACTGTTCACACCAATACGTGCTAGTATAGAGGAGTTCAAGGTGGTAATATTTATAGGAGCAAAACACTTAGTAATTATTACTGGTTAAGTAAATACTATACATAACTATGAAAAATATTTTAGTCATTAAAATTAAGTTTGGGAGTCATATTGATGAAATGTTAATCTTGTAATTAATAAAAGTGGGATCAAATTGATTGAAATTTTGTCAAGGAAAAATTGTAAATATATTACTTGGATATAGAGTTTAAATGTTGAGAGAAAATACATCCAAATGGTTCAATGAGGTATTTTGGAGAGCAAATAATCAGTATCTTATTCTTTAAATATTTCTTAATTTTTTCCAAATTATCTACAAGTTTGTACTATCTTTATAATCAGGAAATATGTTTTTAAATCACAGATCTATGATAAAAGCAAATAATACATCCCTTTGTAATAGTATATAGTTTTCTAAACAAAAAAATGCACCAGTATATGACACAGCTAAAACTACCTGATACTGTATTAAACCAACATAACAAGCTACGAGTTGCCTTTGTATTTCAAAGAACAACCATCACAGCTAGTCAACTCCATGTAAGTACAGTTAATGAGGAAGTTAATAATAACATATTCATAACGTTTTATTTATCTAAGATGAAATGACCCTGCAGTCTTTGATGCTCCTTAGAACATACACCTGCTCTTAATTTCTGCAGAAATCAATGCTTCCATTAGTTTCATGGTCACAATTTTCACAGCATGTTATCTCAGAGATACTTTTGATTACTCAACTCTTCAAAGCTCTGCAAAACTTAATAAAGCAGCAAACATATATCTAGTAGCCATTTTAGACGATTAAATATAATTTTTCAGTTTCACTACACGAATTTGGTGAACTGGAGACCAGCCATTGCTTTGAACTCTGATGAAAGGAATAATTTCTATTCAAAGCAACACTGTGCCTCCACCTTGGACTTTTGAAACCATCTCTGGAGGAAGAAAAAAAAACTTTCTTGGCCATTTTATTCCACTAGATGGCAGACTTAGGATGCACTATGCAACAAACCGGATTTCCAAACATTAACCAAAAAACTAAGAGAAACCAAGGCCAGGAGCAGGTAAAATGAGGTATAAGCTGTTAAAAATAAAGGAATATAAATAAGCAAAGGGGAAATACTAGGGATCATAGCTGAGACAAATAATGGAAAATTATAAAAATTATGCTGTGCTATCCATAAGAAAAGTGCATTTTCAAGGGTATTGCTATCTCCCTTTCACAGTTTGCTTTCTTTAACCAGGCTCTCATTAAGCTGGTCCTGGTCAGTGAGTGAACCTGATTAATATGGCCAGGCTATGGTCACCTTTTCTGACCTCTGAATCATCCAGGCTGGGCAATGCTCATAGGCAAGACAAGCAAACCTAGGGAAGGAGAAACGTGTCAGATTACCTTCATTATCTGAAATTAAAGAGAAAGGAAGAACGAGGTCTATACTGTATTTGTAAGGTAGGGTGACTGGTCGTGTACATTTAGCTCTTCTGTCTCTCCTAAGATACTATTTTATATGTTGCTAATTGAAGGATTCACATCTTCACACCAAAGAAAATTATTTTGAATTAAAATGAGGTCATGTCAGAAACTTAGCAGTTGAGACCATGCCACTGATTCCTTTCAGCTGCAATACAAGCTGGACCACAGTATAGCTCTGAAGAGCTTTAAACGCCAAACTACTCTTTTCCGAGAATGGAGAGAGTGTGCATCCATCCCACACACCTGTCATCGGGCTGGGGGATTGCAATGAACTGCTTCATGTAGCTTTCTGTGCCTTTTATCTTCGGACTCTTGCTCTTTCCAGTGCTGGTTTTGGAATTAAGTCTACAGTTATTGCAGGAAATCCACAGATGAAGCAGCACTAAACCACCAAGGACAAAGAACTGTCTCTGAGTCTTAGGTAATTGGTCCTCATCCTTCCAGTAGCTGGTGCATAGACTCAGTAGAGCTCACCTAATGGCATTTGTCTGCTGGCTCTTCATTCTTAGAAAACACTGCAGTTCTTTAGTCTGGCCCTCCTAAAATTCATTAGCACAGTATTGATCTCTAATTTTTATTAGTAAAACAGAAATGTCTATAGATGTAGAAAAAGAATAGTGTGAGGTAACTGCCTCATCATGAATGTTGGACTTAATTTTAAGACATGGACTTTGATTTAACAGAGTCCGAGTGCTCAAAATTTTGATAACACTTAACTGTCAACATGCCAAAAGAAAAAAGCCATTGAATGGCACATTATTATTAATAATCAGGAATAAAAGGGCATAAGCATTAGCCTTATGAAAATTTAGTGACTATATTTTCCTAACTATTCTTATTCATTTCAAAGTAAATATTTTCTTTATCCTCTAAATGGTCCTTCTGCATTGCACTAAATGTGAACCTGAAAATTTCCTCCTCAATAATCTCTATGTGTTATGCTTTTAAACTCACTGTGAAAAACTATATAATAAATCTATAAACGGGCCGGGGATTTAGCTCAGTGGTTCCAGCGCCTGCCTCACAAGCACAAGGTCCCAAGTTTGATACCCAATACTACGAAAAAAAATCTATAAAGTAAATATTTATGTACAGTACTTAAACAGAGTTATCCAGCCAAGCAAACGTTAGAATAATAGCAATGGAATGAAAAACATTTGATTTAAGAAGTTTAACATTAAAAAAAAAATCTGTTGTTGAGGACAGGGAAGGACTTAAAAGATATTAAGAGAAATACTAATTATTTTGATAATATCAAAATTTAAAACTTTGCCATAAAGTGTTACAAAAGGCCTCATAGAATTAAAATATAAGTAAATGGAGGAGTGAAATATTTCCATTAATCATAAAAAACAAAGGATCAGAATCCAGGATATTTATAAATAATACAAATTGCCCAATCCCAAATGGACAAATAATACATGCAACAACTCTTAAACTGAAGGGCCACCATGGATTTGAGTCCACACACCTTTTATGTTATCAATTTGGGGGGGGGGTACGGGGAATCGAACTCGGATCCTTGCGCTTGCGCAGCAGCAGGGGGCGAAACCACTGAGCTAAATCCCTGGCCCCAACACACACCTTTTATGAGTGAAGGAAAAGTCGGTGTGCCAAGACAAGAAAGGACAGTGGAAGCCAGGGAGGGGGGGAAGATGAAAGAAGATAATTTTATTATTTAATTTTTCTTGCATCTCTTAGGTAATTGACTCCACTTTTTCTTTGGCATACACTTCATTAACATTTATTCCAACTTTTGTACATGAGTTTTCTCTTAATAAAAAAACCTGAAAACCTATATTGTTTTCGTTTATTTTAATGAGAAGGCTGTAAATTCTCTCCACATGATGATCATAAAACCAGAGAAGCCAATACTATACCTGTAATCTTTGCTCCACAGGAGGCTGGGGCAGGAGGATCACGAGTTTCAGGTTAGCCCAGGCAACTTAGGAAAAGCCCGTGTCCAATAAAATAAATAAAGTAGTAAAAAGAGTTGGGAATGTAACTCTGAGCTACAGCATTTGCCTACCGTGACCGAGGCCCTGGGTTCAATCCCAGCACCAGAGAAAACAAGAAAAGAAACCAACGAAGTCAGGTGGAAGGGAAGGAATGGCTGAAAAGAAGTAAACAAAACATTGCCTTTCCAGAAAAGAAAAATAGGTATATACAGTAGATGTAGATTTACCCTTCTGGAAGAGAAGGGTGGGTGAAAGGTGAAGACAGTGTACGAGCGCCAGTAGAATACTGTATTTAGATATTGTTTGATACAGTATTGGGGACACGTTTGCAGGATGTCCCCCCTACCAGTTAAAACGCACCCCTAAACAACCAGATTACATCAAGAAAGTAAAAACGCACTCAGCCACGGTAGCATATGTCAGTACTATAGATTTCCACAAGAGGGCAGCATGGCCTCAGTTTTGAAACTGAAAGCTCATTGCTGAGTTTTGTTTCCATTCTCCGTTCGATTTTTTTTCCCCTCTCACGCCAAAGGCTCCTAAGCACAAACGCGTTCGGTTTCGTCTATGAACACTGATGTGAACATAACACATTCATTCCTCCCCTATGCAGGCACAGGTGCGATTTTATTGGACACATGCTCACCATTTTCAGGAACACAGACCTGACACAGCATACAGAGCGTGTGAAATGACAATAAGGACGTGGAAAAGCTGTGTGAGGTTATGCAATCGCATTCCACGCAAACTGGTAATTTTTCTTCTTTTTAATAAGCATTTTTGACCTTCCTATCTCCCTATCTGGGGTGAGTACACATTGGCCAAAACCATTTAGCAACATGTACTACTTATATAAAAATATGCTGGGTGAAGATACTGTTTTCAACCCTAGAAGTAATTTATATAATTGCTTCAGAACATTTCTTCCCAAACAAATATTGTATTACAATATTTTGATCTTTACTAAGTACCCATAAGGAGCTAGGTTCTGTAGTTCATATAGCAAATTAAGTTAAATGGAAGGAATTAATAACAACTCAGTTTTCATTAATTTTTAAATTTTAATATACAAAAAACAATATAGCATCACAATGGATATATTTTCCAAATTGATAGAAATTGTTTTAAGCCCACAAATTATAATTTTTTTAAAAAAGGAAATGCTTATGGATTTCATAGACTAGTAGGGCATTTTGTAATTTAAGTAATTGTGACTTAATGGAACAACAAAAAACCTCTGAGTAAAATTCTCTGATTTATTTTATTTTCATTAAGTGTGAAACAATGATTTTGTTGGGTTTTGTTTTTGTTTTAAATTCCCTGAAGCTTGAGTTTTTTCCCTAGACTAAATTATTTACTAACATATAAAAAGAAGATTTCCCATCAAACTATTGGCATTCACTAAACAATAATAACATAAGAATTGAGCTGTTCAGAAAAACAATCTAAAGGGTCCAGGAATGAATTACTTGTTCTTCAGATAATTCTGCCTCTGCACAAAAGAAACAGGGGAAGGAAGGCTGGGTTGTTCCTTTGGTAACAAATAATAAAGACCCTCCTTTGTCTTCTCCTTTGCCTGCTCCAGGAATGAAGATGGAAATGTAAGGCAAAGGCTACTGGTCCTCACTCATTATTATTCCGTAAAGTTCTGCCATTTAGGAAATGCGTCTCAATTTCCGTGGAGATGAAGGCAGAAGATCAGACTGAGCTTTAATCAAGGTATCTCCCTGCCAGGGTGGGAAGGCTTCCCTCCCCTCCTATATGTGGCTTTAATTTGGCTCCTTTTTTAAAGGTGCCTGAAGCCATGTCAGGGCCTGACAGTAGCTGCTGTTCACTTAATCCCCAAAGCTGAGCAAGAACATTGATGTTGTCATTGACAATTTACTCTTGTAGTATTTTTCTGCTAAACCAAGAAGGATTGTGTCACTAGTACACTATCAAAAATACATGAAGGACTTGCCCCTTATTAAGAGATGCCATGTCAATCAAGTTCACATTTATAATGGAACCCTAGCAACCAGCAGCCCCCATCCCTTGCAGGAAGCAAGTAGAAAAGTGAAACTTTAAAGTCACATTGTTTTGCGAGCAGAATTAGGCCTATCCTAGGGACAGTGCTTGTGGCTTCCAGTCCATTTCACTCAAAGGATTTCTGCTTCCCTTGTTCCCCTGAACATCTCCTTCCTTGCCCAGCCCCTCAGCATTCCCAATGCGCAGGCCCCAACCCCACCCCCAGCCTCTTTGGTGATCTTCTCCAAGAACCTTGTTTCTGGGGAGGAGAAATTCCTTTTCTTTGTCCAGTGTCCTAGATGCCATAATTTATTCCACATTAAGTGGGAATTCCTGGTTGCCTCTTGGAGAGTGGGAACCACCAATAAATCAGGCAGTTCTTGAGCTAAGAAGTTTGTCCTACATGGTGAGAGGCCTCTCTCCTCTTCTGCTATTGGGTGTGCTATTGAGGTATGCATATGGCAGGAGGGAGTCCCATCCCCATCTCTGACCCCACCATTCTTGTCAGTCCTCTCTTCCCCAGGTAGATTTGCTTCTTCATTCTTCTTCTGGCTAGCTATCTGTTGCCAGCAGAAGGATCATTAAATAGAAGCATAAATTGAAGCCATTTCCAGAGAGGTTCACAATTGAAAAATGAGAACCAAGAAAGACTGATTTTAGGACCTTGAGAACTGAGATACATCAAGAACAGGTACAAGTACCCAATGATAAATGTAAATGTATTGCATGCCTAAAATGTACCAATAAAAGAATTTAAGAAAAAAAAAATATACAAAAAACGAAAGAAAGAAAGCTGCTTACCTGAGATCTAAATAACATTTCCAAAACAAACCCAGAAATGTTGTCCAAGAGTAGGGATATAAAGAGGACAAAGATGACCAGGGGTGAGGGTAATGGTAGAGCAGACCCATAGTGCCAGTACCCAAAAAAGAGGGTGAAGACCTCCATATCCTCCTCACTCTTCACTTTAATAACTATTTCTTAATAAAATGCCTGTCCTTTTGCTAAAAGTCCTTGAATGGCAAAATCTTCAAAAGATTAAGTAACAGTGCTTCAGAGAATGGAAAGAATGATTCTTCTATGCCACAAATATCTCCTTCCCTACATTTTGGTTGCAGATACCACCTGCTTTCACTATACAACACCTAGATCTTTTTAAACCATTTATGGAGCCAGATTTACATTGACAAAGTACACTGGAAGCTCTGTCTCCCATCCCAGGGCTCAACACTAATCTGCCCAATCACCATCATCAACAGACTCAACATCAACTCCTGGTCTGCAAGTGGCGACCTCTCCAGTCTGCTAGCAGCTTGTTCTCTCTCTGTCTTTATATTATTGCTTTTGTTAGACTCTTGACAGTGACAAAATCAGACTCAAGGGAAAGAGAGGAATTTGTTGTTAAGGAAGAGGTGAACAACAGAACGAGAGAAGGGCAGATATTCCATAGTCATAGGGTCCAGCTGCACATTCTTCGGTCATTCTCTCCTTTATTCACTCTGACACATGCCCCCTCCTAGCACAATTTTCTCTGCTCCTTAGAGCAAAAAGATGCAATCACTAAGTGATCTGAATTTCTCAACAGTGTGGATTCTGCCATGTGGACAAAGACAGGATTCATCTTTCTCAGAAAACCTTTTAAAATATAGCCTAATACTTTAGTTGGTTATATGGAGATGTTAATGTTGCAACCTAAACTGTATTCAGAAGAGGAACTCGCGTGTCAGTGAGGTCTAAAGGGACTGAGCACTTGTGTTGGCTGATTTACATCCCAGGAGATGTTCAGTTCTTTTCTAGGGACCTGTGGCTCTTACCTTGTGGTAAAAGTGCCTTTGAATATGTGATTTAAATTAGGAAGATTATTCAGTGGACCTTGAATGTAATCATAAGTAACCTTAGTACAGATAAGATATGGAGGGGTTGAGGATTTCACACCCCCCACCCACCTTGGGAGCATTGGAAGCCACCTCAGGAGCACGTTCCATATAACCCCAGAGCAAAGCATGCAGGCCCTCTCGCCCCTTCCCCTCTCTCGCTCTTGAGCCCCAGAGCCTGACTTATCTATGTGGCATGGAATGTGCCTTTTCTCTCATCCATTTCTCTGTTCATGACCTTCAGTAAATGCAGCTGCTTTTCCCTCACCTTCAAGTGTACATTTTGCAAATCATTGTTTGCTTTATGGAAGACTTGGAATCTATCTGTGCAGTACCTTCCAAGAGACAGGCAGGAGATTTAACTTCAAAGGAGATGGAATCAGAGGTTAGAAGTACAAATCAGAGTGATGCTCTTTGAAGACAGAGGAAGGGGCCACAATCCAAGCAATACAGGCAGTCATTGGAGGCTAAGGAGGGCAAGAAAAGAAATTCTTCTGGGGCCTCTGGAGGGAACACAGCTCTGCTGACATTTGATTTCAGCCCAGAGAAAACCCATTTCGGAAATCTGGGCTCCAGAATCCTAAGAGAATAAATTTGTTTTAATTCAGCATGTTTGTGGCATTTTGTGTCACAGTAGTCATAGGATACTAATCTAGGGGTTCTTAAAATACAGGGACGGGCAGCAACTCCAAGGAAGGAAATTCTTGGTGAAGACTTGAATTTTCAATCTAAAATAAACCTGCTGTGATTGGAACAAGGAACCCCACCTCAGAGAGGGAATTTTGTGGCCTTGGCTTACTTCAAATCCAGTCAAAGAAAATCCATCATGTTTGAATAACTAGATACAAATCCTTTCTGATCTTAGTGAGAATAGTTTTTTAAAAGTAGGTTTGGTTATACATGACCACATGGGAGGAAATTTGAAGAAAATCCAAGCATGAGTGGGAAAGACTTGAATAGAGAAAAGATAAGAAGTATACAGTTTAAGATCACAGAACTGGAAAATTAGGGTTCTGTTCCCAGGTCCCCAGCTCTGCTTATAGCACAGGGCAAATCCTCCACCTCCCGCCGGTAATGCAGGCATCTTTGGCATAAGGGTTTCAGCAGTATAAACCTGTAAGTTCCTTCCAGGTCCAGAACTCTAGATGCTCAAATATCTGTCTGGACTTTGGCCTCAGTTGTGCAGAATTGACTACTGGGGCCCTGGAGGTTTGATTTCCGTACTTTGACATGGGAGACATATTGACACAAAACCCTCTATAACTCAAATGAGAAAACTCCATGTTGCCATGTGTAAAATGTCAACAATTGCTTAGTAAAGAAGAGAACAAGACAAACTAAACACAAGATCCCTGAGTCAGACCTGGAGAAATCTTCACAGTGAACTAACAAATATCCACAAAGGTATAGATGAATGTTTCTAAGAAAATCTGAGGTAACTCCGCAGAGGTGAGGGCAAAGCCTAAACTAAATCCATCAACATCACCAGAAGGAAAAGAACATTCTTCCCCCCCCCATTCCTAGCCCTCCCTTCACCCCCTCCATCCTTCCCTATTTACAAAGACTTTATTTCCATTTTTTCCATTTCTCAGCATTTTTCCTTTCCCTTCTTTCCTTTCCCCTACCCCTCCCACTACCCCTACCCCTTTGGACCTTTTCTTCCTATTTTGCATTATCAGTTATTCATTCTAATCATTGGTACATTTTAGGTATACAATACAATGACATTCATCATTGGAAATTTGCACCTTTACATAATCTCTCTTGGTTCTTATTTTTCACCCTTGCCCAGCCCTCCCTTCAACCCCTCCATTCCTCCCTATTTACAAAGATTTTGTTCCTATTAGGAAAAGAACATTGTTGAGTGGTGATGGAATTTATTTGTAATAGAAAAGGTGAGACTTTTTTTTTTTAAAAAAAAAAAGGTAATTGCTGTGTTTGAGGAAGCAAATTAAAGACAAACAAATGTGCCTTAGAATTGACACATCAAAACTTACTTCATCCTACACTCCTCATCTGTGTTCTTTTTGGCTAAAATCAAGTGATCTTAATGTAACAAAAGCTACTAGTTATTTTAATCCTTACATCAAAATGTCTGGCCATAAATCATGCTTTATTCTCAAGTCATCTTCCCTATTCTGTCGTCCATGTGGAAATAGAAAGATTTTGGTTCTGAAACTGTAATAAAAAGAAGTCAAACTGTCTGTGTCCATTCAGTACTGCATTCAATTGAGTATAACAGAATCCAAACTACAATGGCTTAATGAAGAAGGGTAAACTCTTTTCCAATTACACTAAGTTGAGAGGTAGGCAATCCAAGTAAGTTCAAGGACTTCACAGTGTCATCAGTGTCTCAAGTTTTCTACCCTTCTGCCATATCATCCTCAGCAAATAGCTCTCCTTTACAGGATGATCCATGGGCACAAGATAGCAGCTTGCTCTGCAGCCCATGCAGGAAAAAGAAGCAAATGCAAAGAGCAAGATTTATTATTTCCTTTCAAAAGCTTCCCTGAAAACAACATCTACTTATATTGCATCACCAGAATTATGTGCCTGTTTAGCCATCCCTTGCTACAAAAGAAGTTGCTAGTTGCTAGTACCTTTTTTTTTTTCCAGAACTTTACTTTCTTAAACAGCATCAGAATTTCCTTTAGAAATGAAGTAGAAGAGAATAGTGGAAACTGAAGGGAAAAATAAATATCTGCCAAGCTCTTGAAAAAATCATCAGCTATTTATTTTGTCTCAATGAAAATTATAATCAAGGTTTCGCTGATAAAGAAGATTCAGTATTACGATGTTAGTATAGCACAGTGTATTCATTGAGAATATTCTGGTTATAAGCAACTGAAACCAATTCAGAAGGCTGAACAAAAAGAGGTGGGAAGATTATTGGACATATATGAGGGTATTTCATAAAAATAAAGAAAGTTTGAATAACTTCCTCTCAGAAAGAAGAGAAAGTAGGGACAGTTCAGGAACATCTTCAACTATTTCTTCACAAATCTGCTAATAAAAAGTATAGACCATATGTGGTCTACTTGTACAGTTTACAAAATAGTATCCTAAAATTTTAAAGTGATAACTTCTAGCTCATATCACAACTGGGTTTTATGAGGTCACTGAGTCATGCCATAGGGCCAACATTTCTGATTGTTAGAGTCTAGAGGATGTCTTTTAATGTCTCAGAGATAACATGTTTACCCTGATGGTGTATCTGTCTCAGCAAACTCATAGATAGTGATGTAAAGGAAAGAAAGGTCCATACCTATTGTAACAGTGAAAAATCACTCATTTCTTCACAGATGATAGGAGCATAATTTAGTTGATATAATTCAGGTAGCAAGAAAGTGTCCTTGAGGTTTAGTGCCAGATTGAGGTTCAGGATTGGGTACTTTCACTTGAAAAATTGAGCACTTAGCAATGATTGTAGATATGTCAGAGCCAGAGGAGAAATTCGTTCAGTTAAGGCTATAGTAAGGCTGGTATCTGTTTCTTCCACCATGCTTATCTCGTCTGGGAACCCATTGATTAAATACCAGACTGACTAATAAAGGAATATGATGCTTATGGGCCGCCGCCCTGTTTACCTTGTTACTGAGAGCTGATTACTTTACTTGATTACCTGATTACCAGACTACTAAAACTTTCTATGGTGAAAGTCTTCTGAGAGGTTCACATGAAATACAATTGGTTTCTTCCTCTAGCTTCATTCTCAAAGAGCCCACACCAAGCCATGCTTTCATCTTCCAGTCACCAATATTCTCCCCTTGCTCTTTCTCAAGTACACAATGACTATTACCTAGAAATCAGTGTAGATCCTGGTGTCGGGCCAAATTTCCTTTGGGGCAAAGTACACAGCAAATTGTTGTGCTTGCTGTTCTGGCCATAATCTTCTTTGTTATCTTTCAGAGATTCTATCTGGTGCTAAGATTTTGGAAATCACTTCTAGTTCATGTCTACATTTCACACAGTGCCAGGCATAAGTGTTTTATCTTTAGTCAAGTGGTCTTGGAAAATCATCTATGAAGTCATACCTGAATATGAACTGAGCAGTTCATTGCAGGGCAAATGATGGGAGTGTGTGAGGCCTTACTATGAAAACAATTTATACAATTCAGCATCTAGGTTGAGGATGGAATACTGTCAGTTATATCCAGCTTTGAGGATAAATTTATCAAATAGCATTAGTTGCTTATGAGTAGCTCAAAACTATAGCTGTTCGAGATGAGGTCTTCTGTCTTCTCCAAAGTCCATTACAAACCTGGGTGCTCATTCTTAAGGGGAGCAGAGTTACATGAAAAAATAGCAGGCTCTTTTCTCAAACTCTAGAGATCTCCACTAGATTCTCCCGTGAGGCTTGTCACAGCGTTACAGTGTATCCTGTCTCTGAACAACAGTTCTAGAACGCTTAAGTCAGAGGACTGTGTGGAGAGCAAGGTGAATTTTATCCAAGAAAGGGGCTATGCTTGTCTTGCTCTGGGAGGTTTTAAGATACCCAAAAGTGAGAGTTTCACAATTATGTCCCTCTCTTCTCTTCCCACTGTTCACGATGGATAGAGTATATTTTTCTGTCCTATAGACTTTGGTTTTCAACATCATGTGACTTGATTTGATCAATGAAATGTGGGTGAATACAGAACTCCAGTTTCTAAAAGAGAATTGAAGAGGTAATATATTTCCAATTGTACTCTTAGACTCTTGCCCTCCATTATATTCCCACTAGAAAGTGCTCCTTTAGCCTGGACCCTAGAATGAGAAGATACAGAGTGTACCTAAAAGCTACCTGCTGCCGAGATTACAACTGCAAGGGCAAAAAATAAGAACCAAGATATATCATGTAAAAGTACAAATTCCCAATGATGAATGTCATCATATTGTATACCTAAAATGTACCGGTACATTTAATGAATAATAAAAAAAGAACTGCATGGGCAATGTGCAGGTGAAAAAGAAGTGAATGCTTATTTTTATATGCCACTGAGATTCTTGATGTTGCGTTGTTACAGTAAAATGTAATGAAGGCAGGTGAATACTCCCAGTAAATAAGCCAGAGACATTGTACACCACAGTTCTTCAAAATGTGATTATGTTAGCTTTTCAGCACTGTGACTGAGAAAATGAATTTAGAGGAAGAAGGGTTTATTTTGTCTCATGGTCTTGAGGTTTCAATCTGTGGTCAGCCAATTGCTTCAGGACTGTGTCCAGGGAAAAATATCATTACAGAAGGACATAGCAGAGACAATCTGGTCACCTCATGGCAGCCAGAAGAAGAGAGAGATGGAAAGATCCAGCCAAGAAGGGGCCAGGGAGAGTCCCCATAGTCACACCTCTCTGCACCCCCCTTCACCAGGCCCCACCTCCTGTTTCCATCACCTTCCAATTAGGCCAGCAAATTATGAGCTCATCACTGGATGAACCCACTTGATGAGTTAGAGCCCTCATGATCTGCTCCCAAATGCCCACCAGCTGATAGCCAAGCCTTTAGTACATGAGTTTTGGGGGACATTTCAAATGCAAGTTATAACAATGATATAAAAGCTGAAAAGGACGGCCATGCCAGGTATTGTGCCTTCTTCTTCATGGTAGGGGACATCTTGTATAGAAACTTGTCCTTCACTTTGGGAATCATATCTCAACAGACTCTAAATCATTGAAGTCTTAGAAACTTCATAGTATGCAACCCCAGAATTCTTGTAGAAGTCATCTCCTATTCCTTGAACCAAGGAATAGAGTACAGTGTATAGTGTCTAGAGTCTAGAGTATAGTGTCTAAAGTGCAGCCCATTTCCTCTCCTGCTAAGCTCATCACCCTGACATCATCAGTATATTTAACCCACATTGAACATAGTCTTAGGGACTCACCCAAGAGTGAACCATGCCCCAAGTGCTTTTTGTTATCTGCTAATTACTCACAGCAGCAGCCTTTGTCAAAATCTGCAGGCTGAAAGCAAGTTATGGAGCAGGATCCCTAATGGTCAACTCTACACCACAGGCTGCTAGTTTTCAATCCTAGAATATTCAGGGGTGCCCCTGCACCCACAATCCAATGCTAATGCCAAATTTCTAGTCTCTCACATTCCCCAAGAGTCTTCTGCCTGCCATCTCTTCCAATACAATGAGTCTGTTGATTGAAGATATCAGGGTTCTGAACATCAGAAGCAGACTCTGGCTACCTTAATTAAAAACACCGTTGCAAGATTATAGGAGTGGTTAACAAATTAAAAAGTTGAGCAATAAAGATTTGAGATGTGAAAAAAAAAAAAAGATTTGAGATGTGAAGAAACCACAGATGCTCCAGGGATATTTGCAACAGAGTTCGATACCTTCACTCCCTGGCAGTAGTTCTCAAGTTTGGCCATACATTAGAATAACAAGAGAGTTTTATAGTCCAGTTGTAGATCCTCAATTCATAACCAAGATGAACTAAAATCAATATATTTTAGAAAATTACACAGGCATCAAAAGCCTGTAAAATCCCAGAGCTGATTCTAATTGGTTTCTACAGTTGAAATTTTAGCTGCATCAGAATCTCTGGAACACTTGTTAAAATCCAGATTGCTACTCTCCACTCTCACATTTTCTGGTTTACATAAAATCGGTTAGAAATGATTTTCATTTATAACAAGTTTCCAGAGGATGCTGAACCTGGGTCTGGTACAATGCCTGAGATTCTGTACTTCTAACAAGGACTGGTATGATTTAAGGCTACTCATCTTCAAATCACATGTAGAAAAGCAACATTCTACTGCAATTCTCAAAATTTAGCATGCATGACATCATTGCAGACCTAAGGAAAGCACACAGTCCTAGACTCCATCAGCAGATTTTGATTCAGAGAGCTTCCAGATGGGACTGATCCTGCCTATCCTTCAACCACACATTAGAGAAATAGTTCTGAAAGCAGGGGTGATTTTTACCCTGAAAGGACATTTGGCACAGTCTGGATATATTTTTGATTGTCATAGTGGTGTAAATGGAGGAGGCAGACAGACTTTTATTGGCATCTAGTGGATAGAAGCCATGGATGCAGCTAAACATCTTACAATGCATGCAATGTGTTGTATATTATACAGCCCCTTGTATCAAATAGCTAAAACAACTAAACATCAATAGCTCCAAGGTCAGTCTGCCCTGCACAGGAATTGATGAAGCCCAAAGCAGCTGAGCCCAAGGGAAATGACTGCCCAGTTTTATGGGATTCCCTTTCACTTCTGTTGTTCAAAACTGTACAGCACTAACTTCTTTATGCTCCTGAAGTCTGTTCTGTAATTGTTACTTTCTTAAGGAAGATAACAACAGCTACCCTTTCTTGGAAACTTATTCAATATCTGTTCTGAATGTCAGTCTATCTATTGATATACACATAAACAAATGTATATACACATAGATGTCACTATCTATTTTAATCCTTATAAGCTTCTTATGAGATAATGCAGTGATCATCAATGGAGAAAATCAATCTTAAAAACATTTGATAACTTCTCAAAGTAAAATATTGCAAAAGTAGAGGAACTGGAACACAAACTCAGGTCTGTAAAACACCAACATCTTTTACTTACATACTGTCTTCTCCTTTTTTTCTTCATCTTCCCTGCCATATTCTCACCAATCATTTTCCTAGTTTCAATGGTTCAAGACTTTCACCAGTTGATGTATAGTTTTAAGTTAGAAGTTAGTTAGAACTTAAGTCCATAAGTGCCAATTTTACCCACACTCTTAAACCAGAACCTGACCAAGTAGCAGGTTCTCAATTAAATATGTTTTTAGTATACTTTTTACTTTAGCACAGTTTTAGATTTACAGAATATACAAACAATACATAAAGTTCCTGTGTACTCTTCACCCAGTTGGCCTTTATGGGGTTTCAAACATATGGTAAACTGATGAGGCCTTATTGCACTGAACAAAGACACCAGACATGAGCCTGTAACTGCCACCAGTTCCCTGTAGATCACCAGGAAACATGCTGTCAGATCAGCCCAGCTGGAATAAACCCTGGTGTCAAAGAATATACTGGGAATTTCCAGGTGCTTTGTAGATTTCAGAGCCAGCACTCTACTGTCTCATTCTACAGAGGGCAAATGAGTGGTTCATGTATGTGCAATGCCAGCTCCTCAGAAACTTGTGTGTCACTTAGATCATCAAAACCATTGGCGAGACATCCTGTCATTCTCTGTGCTTTATACATTGCCAGCTACACTGCAGAAGGTTCCCCAAGTGCTAAATAATAGCAGTATCTAGCTTTCATGGGCCATTTGGAGTACAGTAATTCTTTATACTCATTCTATTAACTGCCATAGGCTCTGCTCTTGGCGAGAAAGAGTGTTATTGGTGACAAGATGGACACTCAGTTAAAAGACATCTTTAGAAATAGAACCCCTTCCTCCCAATCATTTTAAACTCTTACAGCATCTGACTGGAGCAAAACATAAAAAGTTTTAACAGCTTGTCCTTTCTGCTAGTTGCAAAATTTACAACCACCATTCTACCTGCATCTTCTCTAAGATCCTATCTGCCTTTGAGGACTAACACAACATAATTCTACTCAACTATAATAATGTGATGGTGGAGAGGAATTTTCTGCTTGGAAGAAACCATCTCATTTCAATATGCTGTGACATCTTTTGGAAACCAATATCCTCTATAATGGGGAATGGCTGAAGATCAAGGACAATCATTTCTGTGATTTATGAGCAGAGCAAGCAGATGGTTTTTTGAATATTTGGCCTTTTCCCAAAAACCTCATGCAAGCTAAGCTGTTGTATTTTATTGCATAAAAAGCCTCTGCTTCCAGGTGAGGGATGGACTGACTCAGCATCTGCCTTTGTACTTAAAATAAAGAGCAGAAGATGCTGATAACCTGAAGAAAGGTGAGGGAACTATTTTTTAATTTTTCCTACAACTAGCAGCAATCATAACTACAGACCAAGCTCTGTCGGCCAAAAAGAGAGAGAGCGAGCCAGATACCTGGTCTGGAAGGTGAAGATGTCTCACTTTGCCATGTTATTAAATTATCAATTTTCTCCCCTCAAGACCTGTATGATTCACAGGGAATGCTATTAGCCTGGCAAGAATTAATTACAGCCATGATAAAGGTGCCCTTCCATACAAAAGCAAAAAGGGAACCTGGTCTTTTATGTGAATCACCTGGAAGACAGATTTGGCTACGATTCTAAATGAAACTAGGGAAATACTACATAATGTAAGGAGCAAAGTGAGTTATTTTAAATGGCCACAATGAGTGAGACTTTAGCCTACACCATGACAGGACACATAAATCACATCCAATATTTTGGCATTTCAATTTGGTTGATCATCTCACAGGTGAAAAGTGGGAAGTTTCTGAGAACTAGTGATTGAAGTATCTTTTCATTTTATTCCAACATCAGAAAACTCAGGAATGTTTCACATTGTCTCAGTCATCTGGGGACTACTATACCGAAAGACCACAAGCTGAATAGCTTATAAATAGTAAAAGTGTATTTTTCATAGTTCTGGAGGCTGGGAAGTCAAAGATTAAGGCACCAGCATTTTAGTATTGGATGAGGACCATTTTTCATTTATAAATGGTGCTGTTTTGCTGTGTCCTCTCACAGTGAGGGACAAGGCAGCTCTCTGGTGACTCTTACAAAGTCGTAATCCAATTCATAAGGGCCTTGCTCACCTCCAAAGGCATCACGTCCTAATACCATCACACTGGTGATTAGGCTTCAACATATGCATGGGATTGGGGCACAAAGCACTTAGACTACAGTACACATATAAGTGAAGGAAGCCTATCACAGTGACCTGAACAGGAACCCACAAAAAGAGACTTTTTCTGCACTGCACGTATCTAATAATGTGTCCTTTGCTTGAGATTCTCTCTTCATTTTCCCGAAAATTAATATTGGGGAATTATGAAGTCATCACAGTGACTTTAATGGTTGCACATCATTCTCTCGTAGCAAGGAACCCCCCCCCCTCACCCCGCTCAGGTCAGTGGCTATCAGCCCAGTGACTCTCTCCCACACACAACCTTGGATTCAGGAAAGGTTTTGCTATCGGCAACAAACCTCAGAGAAAATCAAAATCACTTTGCTCCCACTAAGGTTTTATTTTTGAGTTGAAATGGAAAGCTTTGGCATCTGTTAAAAGGATGTCAAGAATAAACAGTAAAAGAGAGAGTTTCTCTTGATTTTTTTTTTTCTTGCAGTACTGCTAAATTGCCACAGAGGTCAGTTTCCTTTTTGTGATTAATTTTGGCTCCAGAAGGCGCCAGGTTTTCTAGAAATGAATTAAGCCACTAACCATCCCTACCAATGTGTTCTGAGCTGATACAGTACTGGGTATAATGGTCAGCTTCCTATTGTTGAGACAAAATGCCTGGTACCTGCAACGTGAAGGACAAGAGATTTGTTATTAGCTCATAGTTTCAGGCGTTTCCATCCATGGTTTGACTCCAAAGCAGAGTCAAACTGGCTTTAAGACAGAAATGGAATGGCAGAAGGGTGTGGCAGAGCGAAGTATCTCAACTCTCATTAGCCAGGAAGCAAAGCAAAAGCAAGAGAACCAGAGAGAGAGGAAGAGTCTGGGAATAATATATACTCTTCAAAGCCACACCTCCAGTGACCCACCTCCACCACCTAGGAGGATCCACTGATGAATTAATTAACCCACTGATGAATTCAGTGCTCATATAATCCAATCACCTTACAAAATCCACACCTGTGAACACATGAGACTTTGGAGGACATTTTAGACTTAAACCATAACACTTGGCCTGGGTCACAGGGTCCTGCTCTGAACAGGTATTTGCCCTAATCTGTCCATTTTCATAGCACTAGGGGCTTAAGGGTACAATTCTTAATAATGTAGCCCTCAGCATTCTTAGGAGGTCTTAGACTTTTCAGTTCTATGAATATTCTTTTTATACAACAAATCCTGCTTTTATTCATCTTCTCATTAAACATTCCTATAACAATTCAATAAATGTTTATTGTCTGTCTTAAGTTCCAGACACAGCTCTGGGCTCTCAGCTCTCAACAGAGGGGATAAAGCTGATGCCTTCATGAGACTTACAGAATGTTTGAAATGTGCTTTACTTCATGTTGTTTGATTTTATCCTTAGTAATTTCTTGAACTAATTCACTAATTTTTCAAATTATGTCTTTGAAGATGCAAAATATTTCTAATCATTTGATACTCAACAATCATTGATACAAATTAGTTTCTTATAAACTCATAAACAAATTTATATCAGTTATTAGAAAAAAAAACAAAGAAAACATTAAGAATAGCATATTATCAAAGCTGTAAATAAAAGTCTAAATCAATTTCAAATTTGATATTGCCACTGTTTATTATTTTAGCTATTCTAACCAAACTAAACTGATTAGTTTAGTGATGTTGAAATTCTTTTCACATGTTTGTTTTCCATCTATATTCCATTGAATAAAATATCTATCCTTGACTTTTGCCCATTTTAATTGGATTACTTGCTTTTATTTTTACTGTTGAGTTTTGTGAACACTTTGAATAATCTAAAAAATAATCCATTATGAGGTATGTGTTTTGCAAATATTTTCTCCCAGCAGTACTATATATTTTCATGCACTTGAAAGGGTCTTTCACAGAGAAAACATATTTTATAATTTTAATGAATCTCACTTTATCAGTTTTCACTTTATGGATTATGCTTTCAAGTCTAGCCTCAAAGATTTTCTCCTATTTTTTTCCAAAATTCTATAGTTTAACAGTTTGCACTTAAGCCTACAGTCCACTTCTAGTTAATTTCTATATGAAGTGTGATATAGTTATTTTTTTGCCTGTGGATGTCTATTTGCTCCAGCACCATTTGCTGAAAACAGTAGCTTTCCTCCCTTGAATTGGTCTTGCACCTTTGACAAAATTAATAGACATATTTTTTGAGCTCTGTTTCTGGGATCTCTAATTACTGTAAAAATTAGGCAAACTGGTTCCTTCCAATTTTTCCTTCCTCAAATTGCTTCAGCTTTTCTAGTTCCTTTGATTTCCACTAAATGTTAGAATAATCTTGTCTGTATGTACAAAAATATTTCTGGGATTATGATGAGTGTTGTATTAAATCTGTTCATCAATTTATGGAGAATTGATGTTTTTTACTATTACATCTTACTATGACATCTTTACTACTTTTTACTTTCAATCCATGAACATGGTATTTCTGTCTAGTTATTTAGAATTTCTTTGATTTTTATAAGTAATTTTAGTTTTCATTATTCAAGTTCTGTTCATGCTTTGATGTATTTGGACTTAAGAATTTCTTTTTCTATCTTTTGCATAAATTTAAATGGTATGCTATTTTTTATTTTTGCTTGACACATATTAATTGGTGGTCTATAGAAATGCAACAGAGATTGTTGTATGCCTCTTCTGTATCTTGTGACTTTGCTGAACTTATTTATTGGCTTCAGGAGATTTTTGGTAGGTTATATAGGATTTTTATGTAGACAATTATGTTATCTGAAAATAGGAACAGCTGTTTTACCTTCCCTCTGTTTTGCACTATTGAAACTTCTAGCGCAGAGTGGTAAGAGCAGATAGCCTTACTTTGTTCCATATCTTAGGGGAAAGCTTTCCATTTTTGACATTAAATAAAATATATCTGTAGAATTTCATAGATAATCTTTATCAGATTAAGGAGTTCCCCCCTATTATTATTTATTCTAAAAGTTTTTGTGGTGAATGGATATTGAATTATGTCAAATGTTTTTTCTGCATCATTTGCTATGAGGATGTAATTTTATCCTGTAACCTATTATAGTAGATTTCATAAATAGATTTTCAAACATTGAACCAGCTTTCTGTTCTTGGAATAAACCTCACTTGTTCATGAAGTACAATTCTTTCTATATTTAACTGAATTCTATTTGCATCTATGTTCATGACAGAGATTTTATTGTCATCTTTTTATTTATTTTTTGTACTTCATCTAACCTTACTGTATCAGAGTAATAATAGCCTCATAAAATGAATTTGGAGTTGTTCTCTCCAGTTCTAGTTTCTAGAAGAGATGGTGTACACATTACGTTAGTTGTTCTTTAAATGTTTGCTAGAATTCTTGAGTAAAATCATCTGGTATTAAAGATGTCTATTTTGAAAGTTTTTAAGTAATAAATTCAATTTCTTTAACATTTCAGGGCTATTCAAAATATCAATTTCTTATTAGGTGAGTGGTACTAATTTGTGTTTCTTGAGAAATTGGTTTACTCACCCAAGATGTCAAATTTATATGGACAAGGTTATTCTTTGTGGCCTCCACTGACATTATGAGGAATGTGAGTATTCTTTTTACTGCTGAGCAGTGGTTAAAAATCCTGATTCTCTACTTAGCCCTCTAACACCACTCCAACAGGAGACAGAAACTACCTCATTACTGCCAGGTAGAGTTAGAAATTTAAGATCTTTCTGTGGATCTCTGCTAGGTCTTCATTACTGCCTAGCAAGTATGAAAGTCTTGACTCCCTTTTTAGTTCTTCTTAGACACATCCTGAAAAGGAGATGAAGCATTTTGTCACACTCTAGTGATTCTTATTGAATCTTTGTTGATGTGGATAGAAGTGAGATCACAGAATTTCTGTGAGGTTTGACTAAAGTAGAAATTTTTTAATCCAAAGGATGTTTCAACTTTTTTGTTTTTTGTTTGGGTCAGCATTTTGGCTCATTTGTCTGTTTTGGTCTTTCTAGATTGTACCTCTCTAGGATTTGTTTGGACTTTTTATATATGCTCATGGGTTTCTCTGAGTTATTAGCATCTTCAGTTCCAAGTCTGTGAGGTATAAGGCAAAAAGAAAACCAGGAAACTTACTACTGTATCATTCATTTATTTCTCATAGTCAAATATTATTAACAGTTTCTCATTTCCATCCACTAATATTTTCTGTATACTCTTGTATACATTTGTCTTCTGTTTTTTATATGAAAGATATCATGTTATATAGGCCTTTCTTCTCTTAATGTGTCTTGAAGATCATTCCATAACACCATGTAACATTCTACTAACAGTACAAAATTCCACTAAATGAGTCCACCACAATTTGGGTATCCAATCCCCTAGCCCCATTGACTTTTGAATTGTCAGAAATATATAACCATGGGAAATTTTATTGAAAAGTATTACCTTCCTGAATTCCTAAGTTATGTTCCTCTTTTATAAAGAAAATCTTATTTGTATACCCTTGAATAGCTGAAGATATATTCAGACTTGGTGTTTACCAGCAATAAGATGACTTAATTCCTTTTCTTTCCACTCACTACATGTGCTGATTTTTTTTCTAGACATATTCAAGTTAAGTCTGGAAGCATATACACCAAAATATTAGTAATATTTTCTGGGAGTGGTTGGATTAAGGGAAAGTTTCACTTTTATGCCTTTTTATTGCTGAAATATTGTACATTGAAAAAACAATGTTATTAGAAGAAAAGGTGACATAATAAAAGTTGGAATATAGTAATAGTAATTCAACAACACAAAATCTGGGAGCAGGGGCCACTGGGTCTGAAAGCCATCCCAAATGAGGAATTTCATCTCTCTGCCATTCTTTAAGTATGTTGACACTGTTACACCAGGGCCAAGCTTTCTCTTAGTCCTGGCCCTCAGAATAGGAATAGTAGATACTCTTAGATGCCAACTCAAAAATGTTCCTCCTTCTTTACTGCTAAGAAAACTCCTTTTGTTTGTCCACAAAATGCACGCAAATCAAAGGATTTAATGGGTCATAGTTTAATGAAAGAATTATATAAAATGGTTTGAGCAAGGTCTAAAATTCAACAGCAGAGAGCTGAAACCTACACTGGGCCTAAAATACAAGAGGGATAAAATCCAAAGGAGAGCTGTGGCTACAGGATAAGGCCTCCTGGCAGGAGCTATGACTTTGGATATAGAGTGTTGTTACCAAAACCCAAAGAAAGCTGCAGCCAGGGAAGCAAGGTTACCCAATAGGTGGGGGAAAAAACAAAACCAAAAAAACTATGCAAACACTGAGAGGGAAGAAGCTAGAAAAAAAGCTACCAGAAACCATTCTATTCTCCTGTCTTCAGGTTTCCTATCACATATCCTGGTACTGAGGCTCA